>NC_081349.1:45490771-45511863 GCF_029784015.1 Lycium ferocissimum | reverse complement strand
AAATGGGGTTCGGCCATACTTTCGCAATTTTGCACAAAAGAGCTGTAATTTCTATTATTCGATAAAAATTAGATTTGTCAAAATTCGTAGCTCAAGGATGGCCTTGCCATCCTCGAACTCCGAAGGGGCAATTGTTGACACCTAATTTTCACCTCATAAGACTTGTATTTTAATTTTTAAAATTCCCGAATCAAACACGGAGCAAGAATGCACCCACAAAAACAACTCAAAAGCAACTCTAGATGACTTGGTTGGCCATTTACTTCAAAAGCAACTCTTTTTTTTTTTTTTTTTTTGAAATATGCATAATTAGACCTCATTAAGTAGGAAAATGACTTTGAAACAAGTAAAGTCCTCTTTGGATTGCAATTTTGACCATCGTTACTTATAAAAATCTGAAGAGATGTGAACTTGTGTATTTTCAGTATATCTTTTTAACCTTAGACTAAAGACCATGCACCTTTGAGTTCGTTTCTCTGGATTTTCTGTAAACGGATATAACTTTAAGGAAACTGACTGACTAATATGAACAAAAAATGGAAAAAGCTTGTCTTGAAATCTGCTCTCAGACCATACTGTGTTCATTGAAATGCTGTAGGGGATCATTGTGATCCATTTGGAATAGAACTTGTTTTGGAAATAGCTGTTTATCTTAGTTAACAGTTTTACACTTTTCTAGACTTCTATTTGAAAACTGAGATTGCTATTATCTAGGCATAGCCTTTGAAGACTAAAAGCTATATAAAGAGGACCTATGTTAAGCTTAGAGTTCTAAAACTGTGATTATATCCTTTTGTAACTTGCAGTTTGCTTGTCTTCTTTTTTCCTAAAAATTTAAAAGTTCAAAGTTAAGTAAGGCATGTTTTTTGTGTCATGATTGCTTCTATAGGATCCTGGTTAATGGTTGTCCTGCCACTTAGAATGAATTATAGGATTTGGAGCAGTGCCCTTACTTTACCTGTTTTGGTCACATTCACAAACTTGATGAAGTTTTGACTTGATTAAAGACTCTGCACATCATTTGATTAAATAATGATCATTTTTTTAGGCAAATGAATTAGGAGAATAGATTTGTTATGTCTTTATTTTGAAGTAGTAGTCTGTGCTTGGGGGCTGTTTATGTATTTCTGTGAATCTTTTGTTGGTTTTAAGACCAAGGTTGGAAATTTGATGTGTTCTGATCTGAAAGTATCCTTTAAAAATTGTGCTGAACCTAAAGAAAAATGATTTTTTCTTAAAACTTGGAAATATGTCCTGTGTGATTCTGTGTTGTCTTGTCTATTTTGAACTAGAAGAGATCTAAACCTCTGCTTGTCAAGTTCATGTTGAATCCATCTTCATAACCTGAGGTTGTTGCTTTCAATATTTGTCATATGAACTTGAAAAAATGGCTTTCAAACTCTTTTTTAAAACCGGTATGTTGAAAACTTTTTTTTTCCTAAAAGCTGTTCGTTTGGACTTTGGATGTTGATAGGAGAGCTTTATTAGTTCTGAGAATCTCTTAAATGGACTTTAACTTCCTTGTTCTGGACTCTGTGACTTTAAAAGACTTGGAAGAGGAATTTATTGTTTTATGGCTACTATTTGTTTGGCTTGTACAGTGATTTGCCCTTTTGAACCCTGATAGCTATTTGAAATCTAAAAATGACTCCTTTGAACTTGCCTAGTTGGATTATGAGACTGTTAAGTTGGATATTTGTTTAAAGTAAGGGCCTAAAAGACTTGTAACTTGTCTTGAGAATCTAGATGTTTGATCATTATGTGATTGCTGATCCTGCTCTTTCTGGGAACTTGATAAGAGGAATAAGAAATAGGAGGTGTAAGAAAGTTGTTTCCTTGACTTGCAACTGGAATAATGGGATCTAGGGGTGGCTGGGATGTTGGTGGTTTTGACTTGCTGGTGACTTATGTATCCTTTGTCTTGCCTCATATTAGCTATTTATTTGTAATGTTCATGTTGGTTTGTCACCTGTGACTTATATTTTATACTTGTATTGCTTACAGTTTGCTTGGTTCTCTTTGCCTAATGTGATCACCTAATAGACTAAGTGTAGGGATTCTAAACTAGGACTAAAGTTTCCTTAAAGGACTGTGTGTGATACTTGCTTTTGTGATACACTTCCCTCCTGTCATTTGCTTGTGAAATCTGAGATTGCCTCATATGAATTCTTGTTCCCTATTTGCTTGTTTTGAAATTGAACCATGTCTGATACCTGTTGAAAGACCTAAGATAGTATCATGTCCCTCCTTTAATATCTTTGGAAACTCCTGAATTACTAAGTGCTTTGTTTGAACTTCTCCCTTTGACAATGTTTAGGCTCAACTATACTTGATGAACTGCATACTTGTCCATTAGGTATTTGAACTTGCTTAAAGCTAAAACTAGCCTGAAATGAATTAGAACCTTGTTGTTTGATTCTGTAACCTGCTTAAGTGAGAAATATGGCTAAAAAATAACCTCTAGAACCTGATCTAGCTCCCGCTTGGTTCAAAATGAACTCTTTAGCTAGGATAATCTATTATTTTGCCTTGTGTTATCCATTGATTCTGTTAAAATCTAAGTAGGCCCTAGTGTTGTGTGTTGTTGATCACTTGTGCATCACCTTTATACTGACTAACCTGATTGCTCTGCATTTCCCATCTACTCATTGCTGCTATTTGCTCCTATGCCATCTTGACAGTCATATAACCCTATATCTTAAGCCTCATTGTTTAGACCTGTTGGGATGTCTGTAACACTTAGCTATTGTTTTTTTTTTTTTTTTGAATTGCTTGAGTCGTGTCTTTAGCTACTTGTTCTCAAGGATGGCTTTAGAGCTTCCGGTTTAAGTTAAAGGATTCTTTGAAGTCCTTCTAATATTGATTAAGATCACTGAATAGCATTAGTGAAATTCTGAAAATTTGTTTACCTTCAAAACCAACTAAAAGTCAAGGATCAAGCTTAAAATTGAAATGCTTGGAAGCTTTGGTGTAGTTGTATCCCTGGGAATAAAATTTGATTAGGTAAGAAGTGTATATCAAGTATATGGAGGGTATGCAGCATTGTTTCGCTCTCCTAGGTGTGTATATTTGAGGTATATCTTGGGTATAACATGGTTCTTACACTTAGTTGGAAATCTGAGAAAGTTGTAGTTTGGGCCTCAGATTTTGGGCCGCATCTCTTTTGGTCCTTTAGACCTCCTTACGTGTTCCTGCACTCAGCTTTTGGGCTTTGTCTTGGGCCTTTCTTTTATGATATTGTTTACAGCTTTTGGTTATTAATATGGGCTTGGCCCAAGTCGATGTAATTAATTTTTTGGCTTTGTAATTTATTTAGCTCTTAGCTATGTTGAGTAGTATACTAATATTGTGCATACCCGTTTGTATCCTTGTCCACCCAAACCCGTTAGGGCCCATTAACATATCTAGATCTAGTCAACCTTTCTCTTGAAGCAAAATGGAGCATACGTTGGATTTAAGGCGAACCCGCTTGCATATATACTTTCCTTTTGGGCTTGGTCAGCCCAAACTCTTTATCTCCATTTATTACGTACTTTTAATATTTATTTACGTAATTATTGTGTCAATTGGAGCCCTTATGAGATTGTCGTATTTTAAAGTCGTCAAAATGAATTTGCTGCAAATCTAAGACTAATGACTGATTTGGACAAGAGGATTAAAACCGCCGATTTTTTGTGAAATTAAGGACTGATTTGGTCATTCATGAAACCTGTGGCATATGGACTGATTTGGACTAATGTTCAGAACTTGTGGGACAAATTGTGACTATTTAGACTTAGACTAACAAATAAAACTTGGCTAAAACTTGAAAAAAAATAGAATAAAATGGACTATATATGTAGAATATGATTAATATATAGGCAATAATAGTATACTTAAATTTTTTTTTTTCTAAAAACTATTTTCTATACTTTAAAAATATTTTTTTCAAAACTATTTTGGGTAGACTTACGTAGAGTCCTACTTAAGTTAAGAGCCTTCGGGTATTAGCCTAAGTGTTCTAGTCCGACACGCTAAACGCCCAATTTTGGGCAAAATTTTACCACTTTTGTCTCGCATGAATGACCAAATTTTTCGGTGTGAAAATATAAGCCAAAACAATTTTTCACTATAAACAATTCGTATCTACAAAGGCATACTATTAGAACCCGTAGGTCAATCGTATTTTATGGATCCTTAATACCGGGTGCCTAATACCTTCCCCAAGGGAACACCTAAACCCTTACCCATACTTTGGTTAGATTAGGATTCTTTTAAAATTTAACCGTTTTGAATGAACCCTTTTCGAACTGATTTTTTCTAATTTCCTAAAAATTAGGTGACGACTCTAAAATAAAGTCCATTTAGAGCACGATCCACTTAGAAGTGTATTTTTTCCTTTTTTCCGGTACGATTGACAACCATACTTCCCCGGGACACTTTTTATTTTTAAATAAGGTAAGTGCAAATACGAATCGGAAAAAATAGAACCGCTGCAGGGCTCGCCTCGGCGGAGGAAGCGTCGCCGAAGGTGGCCGCTTCCGCGAAAAGTGTCCGCACAAGCGGACTGGAAATCTGTGAAGTCCTTCACCACTTTGCATGGTGAAACGCTGAGGCGGGGTCGCGCCTGCGGAATGTATTCCGCTAGGGCGAACCTGTCTACATCCTCAAAACCACCAAGAAATTTTTGATCCAAAATTGGACCCAAAATCAGTGTTTTAAGTCTAGATCGTCTAGTGTTCAAGCATGCATCACTCCTATACTTTATGAAACATTGATTCAAACAACAAACACCCCAAATTCCAAAGATTCAAATCTCAACCACCCTGGGAGACCCACCCCATTATTCTTCAAGTTTTCAACCAAATCTCTAGCAATGCTAGTGCATTACACCGTGACAAACATTTACAACGTCAAACAACAATCAAGTTGTCGGATTATTCAACTATCCACCACCAAAACCCCCATCACAAGAATTTCAAATTTTCCTAAATTTTCAATGTTCAAGCATGTTTAGACACATATTTGTAACCCAAAAATCATCCTAGAGTAAATGGAAGCAAGTACATACCTTGTATTGGCGACTCGGAGAAGATTGCGTATTTGAAGGAAATCCGTTCTTGCTTTGGAGTACTGAGTTTTGTGCTTAGGAGTAGAGTTTGGGTAAAAGTGGGGGTACTATAAAGTTTTATGGAAAGTGAGAAAGTTAAGAGGGGTGAAACGTTTGAAGTGGGGGAGAGAATTTTGGGGGTGGGGGTGTTTGACTTGGAAGTGGACGTGGTAAGGTTAACTAATGTCGACTGACTTTTCTGAAGTTCCTGACTTCTGCTTCAGCAAAAGAGTCTCGCTCCAGCGCATCCGCCTTAGCGGATAACGATATCGCCTTCGTGAGTCTCGCTCCTTCCCTAATGAGCCACACAGTGGTAGATTACTCACACCAGTGTGTGCGCTCCTGCAGATAGATTTTCCGCGGGAGCGAAACCTGTCGCATACCCGTTCCTCTAGAGAAGTAATTATTCCACCCTAATGCAATTCAAGTTCATTTCCTGATTGAGATGCCACTCTGGCAAGCCCATTAGACCATCGAAATCCATTGTTGTGTGTTCAACCAATTCAGTGAAGTTTCTCCAAACCATAAGAAAGACGAAGTTGGAAATTTAATAATACCAACTAGGATCCGATATAAATAAGTAAACTTCGGATAACTCGAGGCAAGCAATCCGAGATACCCAATGGATTTACGATCAATAAAGATTCACCACCTCTAAATTTCCACCGCTTCCAGTATTTAAATGATGTACGATATTTCCTAGTGCGACAGGCTATATGAACCATGGTTACAATTCCTCGAGCCAAAATTTCTTCACTCTTTCATCCCAAAGGTTATATTGTCAATAGGTGTTCATAATTGGATGGCTCAGATTACTTGCGATGAGAGTTATTTCACAAACATAAGCTGGTATCGCTATGTTTAGGCACGAGATGTAATGTTGTCCCGAGGTATTTTATTCTATGTGTTGGTATCGGCTCTGCATTTCTGCTTTGCGTTCCTCTCCGTTCGAGAACGAACGGTTGTTTAATTGGTGTCTAATGTAACAACCCGTTTGGTTGTTACGAACTCCCCCCCCCCCCCTCCCACCCAAAATAACCCTTGCTCAGGCTCGCACCAATAGTTTCTACGAGTAAGATTCCAGGTAAGGGCAACTTATAGCTGAGTTGGGAGGAAATTTAAATCACTGTAGAAATTCCTGGTTCAGTTCTTCCGCCCCTGCGATCGACGGGCCGCGTCGGCGACATTTCTTCCGCTTTAGTAGGAACTCACAAATTAAGTAAGTCCGCTTGAGCGAGTCTACCTCAGCGGGACTCGTACTGCCTCATCGGAATTTGCTATATCAGACCTAGCATTAAATTTCCACCTCAGAATTGGACCCTCATTTCACCCAATTCTCTTGTTTGTTGGTTAGACAGCATTTCTTGGGGGTTATTCTATGACCAATGAAGAGGGTAAGAGCTAACCTTGTCCCTTTCAATTTCCTTTTATTTGAAATCATGTTAGGAATTCTAAGGATTGGGGAGAAACTCTTGTGATTAGCAAAATCCTAGGTGGGCAAATGATGTTCTTTTACTAAAACCTTCTTGGTTAAAGAGTAATAGTGGATTATTAGCTTCAAAAAGCTACATTCTAACTCCAAATTCTATTTTGGAATTGATTTCTAAATGGGTTAAGGGAGGGTTCCTATTGAAGTTGGGGTTTTTTTAAATAAAAAAATTGATGGCTTAATTGGGATAGATGACTATAAATTTAGGTTAGTACACATTGGAGAATCTAGGAAACTTGTTTAAAAGGTAATGTGTTGATTTTACCCTTGTGAGCCCGTAGTCATTTCTCAGGCATTTTTGGAATCCTTCTAGGATTGTAACATATTCTACATTCTCAACGTGTGCTTACTCGATTGATTTGCCTTCCTAGACCGCACTCATCTCGGCATGTTCCGGAAATGGAAGGTGAAGTTTAAACGGATGTTTGTGGCACCTGTTCGGCTTAACCTACTTGAGTTAGACTACGATTAGGATTTCATATGTGATTAGTCAAGATTGATGAAGAAATCATGTAAGCCTTCGGGTAAGAAGTTGGGATGGATATTCTAGGTTGGTATTGTTTATGTGTGGTTTGTTGCTATTTTATGATATTAAACTTGCCGTCTTTATTGTGACCATGTGGACTTGTGGCTTATTAGCGTGATTGGGCTTACGCCACGTGCTATATGTTGAACTTGTTGCCCTATTTACCATTTTGTTATACTTTAATTAGCGAAGCATATTTAGAAGTTAGTGAGTGACGGAGGAAGCACGTAAACCTTCGGGTATGAAGTTGGGATGAATATTCTTAGGTTGGTATTGTTGTTGGACCTTGTGGGATTGTCGCCTTGTTTATTGTGATTTGGCTTGTTTCCATGTGTAAGGTTTTAGGCTTGTTACCCATTTTCTATGTTGTGTTGTAATGCATCTATTTCTCACTTATCTTGTTACTTATCATCGATAAAGGAAAGAACATTGATTTAGGATTGGTACTGTGATGTGTGCTCATGTAGAGGCACTAATATTATTTGATTGTGATTTACACTCGATATAGACATCATGCATAGCATTCATACACATTTACATGATTCATTGATCGGACTGTGATTGGTACTGGTGATGCTAAGTGAGAAAGGAACATCCGACATTATGAACATGTTTGATATAGAAGCCATATCTGGGTTTTGTGCGGAGTGAATAGTGTGGAAGTCATCTCTGAGCTGTGTGCGAAGTGACTGGTACATGAACTTCGCGGGTGCCCCATGAGTCATGACTACTGAGACGTGGAGGATTTTCATCCGTAGAATGTGTGTACGGTTTGTGACATTAGCCATTGCATTGCATACATTCCCATTCATGTGTGCTGCATTTACATAATTGTGATTTCCTTATTCGCTCTTTAGGATTCTTGGTAAGGAGGACTTACATTGAGGATTAGAAATATGTCTTTAGGATATGAATTGAACATAGCAAGACCTTTATATTGATATGAGTTTGGACAGGTTATGCGTGTATGAGTCTGTATATAGAAAACTAATGGACTGAGGATTAGAAGGTTGTATCTAGGCCCATGACCTGAGATGATTGCTATATTGTAACTAATTGTTGTGGACCGTTATCTGAGTATGCCTATTAACTGTGTTTGATTGCCTGCATTCTTATATGTTGACTTCTATCTGTAATGTATGTTTTCCTAATCGTTATCGGCCTATGATGCTTACCAGTACGTGTGTTGTACTGATACTACTCTTGCTACACTCTATTTGGGGTGTGGAGTTGTTACATGTTGTGTTCGAGATTTCATTAGCTTCCGAAGATCTCACGGTGTCCACACCAAAGTTTTTTGTTAACTTTCACTCTAAAATAGAGTTTGTACTTAGATTGTATTGTACTTCATTTGAGATGTAAATCTTAGAAGCTCTTGTACGAGTCTAGAACCGATTTTGGAAAAACGGTTATTTAATAAAGTATTCCTTTTGTTATCTTTCTCTCTCAAAATGATATTTTGGAAAATGGCTAGTTATTTATTATTTTTATTTTGGTACAATTGAGAAATTGTTGGGAAGGTGTAACGACCCGTTTGGTCGTTTAGCACTTTTGGACCCTTTTTCGTTTAAAATATCCGTTCCGTAGCTTTAAATGGTATTCTTAACTTATTGGGATAGGTGGCACGGTTATATAATTGATGGGTAATTTTTGGAATATATTTATTTAATGTGTGTGAATGTATTATTATTATTATTAGTAGTAGTAGTAGTAGTAGTAGTAGTGTGTGTATATATATATATATATATATATATATATATATATATATATATATATATATATATATATATATATGGTAGTCAGTTAATTAGTGGATAATGGGCCAATATCACTTTACATAGATTGAATAATTAAGGACTTAAATTTGTTTTTTTAGAAGGAAAGGAGTGGGCCAAGTCACCCCATATTGCAGGCCATGTTTAGAGAGGTTATTAGGGATTTAAAATATTTCTGGTGTTGAGGAGAAAATAGTGTAACATCAAGCGGTTTTGACAACATTAACCGAGAGTGGGGAAGAGTAGAATTTCCAAGTAGATGTCGTATTCAGGTATTACACCAACTTCGTTCCATAACTGTGCTTCTTAAATTGAATCAAGATGAGGAGTAAAGTTAATTCTTTATTACATAGTGCAAATAAGGTATCTTTTGGGGGACAAAATAATTATGGGGTAATGATTTTGTTTCATAGGCATTGGGAATAACAATATTATATTATAATGGACAAAACTTCTTTATGATATAGTTCTACTCTAATTTGCAGAGAATTCGTTGGGGCTTCTGCATATTTGTATAAATATTAACTCATGTGTTGGTACTGGTTGATTAATGAGACCATCTCTGCCATATTATGCCGAGAAATCATTTTATTTTTTTAAAACCAATACGTTTTGAACATGTGAACGATTAATAAGATTAGTCGACTAATAGCAAGACAGTTAACGGACTTTGAATCCGAGGTGATCTATAATAATGGGATTAGTTTTTTCTAGACTAATTTGGACCCATTATTTATGTTATTAAATAGATTGAGGCTATTGGATATCGTTTGAAAAGATATTTGGCGTTTCAAGAGAGGTTTGCGCACCGGTTATAAGACACTGTCCGTTCGGAAGCACTTCGGAAGGGAAAAGCTTTGGTGTGAGAGTTCGTGGCACCTGTTCGGCATTGAGGTAGGTTACGGTCTACTTTAGTTAGACTCTGATTAGAGAATCGTATGTAGTTGTAGAAAGTGACGGGGATAGCATGATAGGCCTTCGGGCATGAAGTGGAGGTGAATTCCAATTAGGTTGGCTCTATCAGCTGTTATGTGAGCTTGTCGCCATATGTGTTATTTCCCGTGATTATCACCTGTTTATATCTCTGTCACATACTAGCTCACTCATCACATGAAAAGGAATGGTAATATTAATATGACTTGTAATTGTTGATTGTATATTGGTGATATTGTTGAGTTTGATATCATGCATGACATGCCTTCCCTATTATTCTTGTGATGATGGTGAGGTAAGCGATTGAGAGACTCCGAGGTCTTTGCCGGAGATTGAGACTGATAGAGAGACTCCGAGGTCCTTGCCGAAGATTGAGAGTGATTGATAGCCTCCGAGGTTTCTGCCGGAGAGCAAGAGTGGTACATGGACTTCGCGGGTCCCCCATGGGTCACGGCTTTGAGGCACCGCCTTAGCATGTATGTACGAGTGGAGTGAGAGAGGTGGATCGTTGCATTGCATTGCATTCATCCACTCATATATTTGACTGATTATTTGGTGAACTATATCTGTCTTGGTTGATTTCATGATTCCTTTACCCTTTGCTTGTATATGATACGTGACCATACCTGTTTGCTCTATGTGCTACTTGTTAGTTTCCACTTCTTCATGCGTTATCTAATCATTGTCGGCCTATGATGCTTACGGTACTAGTGTTGTCCGATACTACTCTTGCTGCACTTTTTGTTGAGCGCGAGCACGATCCAGGGCTCCCAGTTCTACACCCGTGGCGATACGCGAGTGTGACATCTTTCAGTCATTCAGGGTGAGCTACTTGTTCATCCGTGGCCCCTGAAGGACCTCTTTTATTTATTTCTGTTTTTATATTTGATAGACAATATGTAGCCTTCGGGTATTTTCAGACTTGTATTCCGGACTATGTTTAGCGCTCTTGTACCCTTTGACCAGATTTTTGGGGGATGTCGTGACATTTCTAGTGATGATAAGTATTTAAGACTTGATAGCTTCTTCTTCTTCTTTAATTTTTCGCTTATTTAACTTGTTATTAGGAATGTGGTTCGCCTACTCGGGGGGATAGTGTAGGTGCCACCACGACTCGTGAATTGGGTCGTGACAGAAGGGCTCACCTACTAAATGGGATTGGGTAGGTGCCCGCACGATCCGTATTTTTGGTCATGACAAAAAGTTTATTTTTGGTTCACTGCCACATTTCGTGTTTTTTTTTAAAAAAAAATTGTTATTTAATTATTTATTAATTTTTTATTCTATGTTAATTTTTTATTAGAAAATTAATCTCTTATTATTTTTTAATTATGTTAATTGTTAATCTATTTATTTGTTAAATTTTTAATGTGCTAATTAGTTATGTAATTTTATTTGTTAGTTGTTTATTAATTGTCAATTTGGTTTATTTTAATTAGAAAAAAAATTAATCTCCTATTATTTATTAATTATGTCCCATTAAATGAATTAGTTCGTTATTACTTTAATTGTAGTTAGAAGAATAATTAGTTAGCAATTGTTAATTAGTAATTAGTTAGTTAATATAATTTTTCGATAAAGAATTAGTTAGTTAACATAATTTCCCGTTAAATAAATTAGCAATTTAATATAAATTTTTAGTTAAGAAATTAATAAATTAAGTAAATACTAAATAAATATAGTTATTCACCAAAATATAATACAACATAATACTCATAATTCACAAGATTTATATAACGAACGATAAACGAGCATCGTTAATAAAATTTCAATAAAGGAGTGGTTAGTTAATATAATTTTCCTATAAAGGATTAGCTAGCTAACATAATTATCCGTTAAATAAATTAAGTAATTTTTAATTAATTAAGTAATTTTATATAAATAAGAATAATATTCAAAAAAATATAATACGACATAATTCTCATAATTTACAAATTTTGAATAACGAATGATAAACTAAATCCTTACTTTAGGATTAGTTATTTAACATTTATTTCCCGTTAAATAATTAGCTATTTAATACAAACTTTTAGTTAAGAAATTAACTAATTAAGTAGTAATTTTTAATTAGATATTATTATTCAAAAATATAATACAACATAATTCTCATAATCCACAAATTTTAATTAGTTAGTTAACATAATTTCCCTCTAGTTTCAAGAATGATGAATAATTTAGTCTGTACAGATACGACACCTCTATAGATCCCAACATTCTAGATCAATACTTGCTCTCCAAGATTATCATAGGTCCGAGCTATTATGGTGTGATGTTATACAGATGGGGACGTTGCTCTGTCCCTGTAGGCTAGATAAGGCGTAGACTCTTTTACACGAGCGCCCCTCACCTCCCTGCATCTTAAAGACACTGTATCGGGGCGATATCTATCATTGCATCTCTGCTGGTTGGGTACAGCATAATCGGGCTCTTGTGACGGCCATGGTTAAGCGATGGAGCTGGAGACACACATCTTTCATCTCCGCACTGTTGAGGCCACGGTAATGCTCCAGGATGTTGAGGTCATGCTTGGATTGCGGGTAGATGGACATTGTAACGACCCGTTCGGTTGTTTTGACGCGATTTGAAAATTCTTGTCTTTGTTGTTTTCCTCCTGACTCTTATTTAGCGTAGTTACCTTGTGAGAAGAGAATGATGAGTCATTCGATGCATTTGGCACGATTCTAGCTACGAGTTTCAATATGAAGTTCTTACACGTTCAAGTTGTTCGACTTATTTCATACTTTCTCCGAAAATTCCACGTGATCGGGTAAGTTCGTAATGTGTCATCGGAATAATGTCCCTTCTCGATACAAGTCTGGAAGGTCTCGTATAGGTCGCGGATGTCAAAAATTGGAAGATTAGATCTTCCAAGGTTCGTGCCCACGATCACGCAAAGAGGCGGTCGCGCGGCCAGGGCGCGTGTGCTGCGCGAATAAAGGTCCCGCCCCTGCGGAACCTGAGCCAAAATGCTAAGCTCGCAGATGCGAGCAGACTGCCTGAAGCGGCGAGTCCGCACCTACGAGAAGGAATGCGCAGAACAGACCAAGAAATAAATATCCCACTTCACCTTAGCTCATTCCATTTGGACATTTTAGATTGGGAAGCTTGACCTAGAGCAACTTTGGAGGGTAGAGACCAAGACCTTTGCTTTGGTAAGTCATTAACTCTCTCAGTTAGATTCATATCCTTCACTAGAAGACTTTAATGGTAGTTTCCTTGTTGGAGAGGGAGCGTGTGGCTACACACCCCAAGAAAACTAAACCCTTTTCATATTTTCCTAAATGAACCTTGTGGGTGGTTATAATCTGGTTGATTCTTGATGAAATGGGTTTCATAAAGTTTGGGTAATCTAATTTAGAATTTCAAAATTCTCATTTTACCCTTTTATGCCCAAAAGTCCCCAATGGGAAGGGTTGGGTAGTCTAAAGATCGAACCTTTATTTGCTTAGTGTGAGTATTTGTGACTCATATGTGCGTATTTAATACGTGTTGAACAGAGTGAAAACCATTCGGAGATTTGGCAAAGATACTAGGAGACTTCGGGATACTAAGCTTCAATTACAGGCATGTTGAGACTGTAAACCCTATTTGTGCATGTGTTGGCCTAAAATGAATCTAATAAGAGGGTCACGGGGAAATTAAAGGGGGTTCCAATACTCGTGAGGTGACGATCACCAGTATCGGATACAGGTCATCATGTTATGGCCATTTGCACAATTTCAATTGTATAGTTGGTCTGAATGCCATGTTTTGGGCACTAGCTGATAGACTAGCACGATCCTTTGAATTTGTGATTGGGTTCCGATGCCTGTACTTTATGTCTCTTACTATTATTGCCTGTCTTATCTGTTTGTGTGCATATCACTCATATATCCTCGTTGAAATGAAAAAAAAAAAAGTAAAAGGTGAAGCTTTTATTATATTGAGAACATAATGATGGATTCCATGCTTATATGCTTGTTCTTGACCCGATGTTTGCCCTATTCATACTTTATATGCATTCATGCATACGATTTGAGGATATGATTGTGAGTCTGATAGGATCTTGCTCCGGACGAGTGCTGATGCTTTAGCGCGTTCGGTTGACAATGGGTTCGGTCGGCTAAGTGACAGGTCATTGAGATATGATGTGATGAGATCGCGATCCGAGGATTTACCGGAGCGTTGATATATGGCCCTCATGAACCCCCATGGGTCACGATTCATTGACATTCAAACGAGTGTATATTGGGAAGTCGAAACAGAGGCCTTGCCTTGCATTGCATTGCATTACATTACACTTGCATTGCATTTATTCCGTATTCATGTTGTTTTGTGGTGAATTATTAGTATTGACTTGCCGTAATTTGGTATTTATCTTTTACTTGAGTTAAATCGGCTAGGATGAAGTTATCCTTCACGTGAGTTAACAGTAATAAGTATGGGTGTGCTTAATTGAATTGATCTTCCGGATTGTCCGTAAAACATGTCTAGAGGCTTGATGAAACTTTGGGATAAAAGCTTTGTTGACACCTAATTTTTGACCTCCCATAATTTATTTTAATTACCCAGAGTCCTTGAATATTAAACGGAGTGAAATATGTATTTTTAGAAGTCAAAATGATTTTATAAAATTATTTATTACCATTCTTATTTGGTAAAATAATTTATATAATGTTATAAATCATTTGAAAATTAATTTGCAACAATTAGGATATATTTGCTAAATTTAATCAAGGAAATAGTTTGAAATAATTATTTATTTAATTGTTTGAATTATCAAAAATCAATTGGCAGATATTTTACCCTGTTTAGTTCAAGGAATCTAATTAATTAAATGAATTAATAATTTTACCTCTCAATTATTAATTTAGCATTTATCATAATTAATTGGGTATTTAATTACGGTTAATTCCATAAATTGCTGGTTATGAGACCGGTAGTGGCTACAATTGAAATAGCTAATTGTTAGGACAATTATGGCCTTAATTAAAATAGCCAAATTTATGGTTTAAGTTTAACTAAGATCATTCTTGCAAATTAGCTCTTAATTAGTCAATTGGTTATTATCGGGTCATAATTGAAATGTTTAATCGATAGGCACTTTCAATTTTTGGGCTATCTTTTAAGAACCACTCGGATTGACCTCGGGTAGGTCGAATCTAACCGTTAAATCGTTGGTGTGTTTGTTTCCTAGCCATTAGATGTGGCGTTGAGAGAAGCAAACCTCAGGTTTGCTATACTTCCACATCGTTTGCGAACTATGGTTTGAGAATTCGGGGATTCTATATAAAGAACCCCATTCTCCATTATTAAGAGAAAAAAAGAGAGGAAAGGGCTGGAACATTAGTTTTTACACAAAAAATGTATACTTAAGCTTAAGTTTTGGCAATATTTTGCTTTGAAACTAAAAAAAGTTTAAGTAAGTTAAATTTTAAATCCTTTTTTTATTTTTGCTGTGTGGCTGAGCTTTGTTTGAAGAGTAGAAGGTCTCCAGTTTCAAATCTCGACAAGGTTGCACAAAAGAAAGGTAACCTTCTTACCCCTTTTTTTTGCAGCATTTTATGTGTTTTGTATGACTTAGCTTTATTGCGTGTTGTTAATAGCCATTAGTTTGTGCTTATCTCTGTTACTATAGCTTCCATTATGTGAGTTCATAGTTAGTTCATGTTTATGCCTGCTTATGTATAGGCATTTTATCATATAATTAAATTAGTAGCAGATTAGTAGCATGTTTAGTCATTTGTACCTATATGTTGATCTCTTACTGTCAAATATCCCCTATTTAACCCCTGTTTAGTTCAGTTAATCATGTGATTAATAGTTTGGTTTGTTAATGAGTCCAGCTTATCATGTTTTAATTCAGTATGATGTAAGGACTATATGTTAAGTTAATATGATTAAGTTATTATGGAATAATCAAGCATGTTAGGTTTAGGGGGTCTATGTATGTTGGTAAAGTTGCTATTAGTGATCAAGGTTGTATTATGCTTAGTCTAAAAAACCTTGTGTATATATGTTTGGATGATAGTTTAGTTCAGTTTTCTCATTCACTCTGCTTAAGGATGCCATTTCTACATCTGTTGAGTAACATTTTATCTAGATAAATTTTGTTGTAGTCAAGTTGATAGTCGGCCTATTCAGTTTATTTGACCCATTTTCTTGCAAGTTTACTTGACTATGTATTTTAAATCCAAATGATTTTAGTAATCATTTAGGCTTTAACTTTCAAGAATGTACAAGTCCCATATATGTTGAGTCATTTTGTTAGTCCAAGAAGCATGTAAATAATTTGGTTCTTGCATTTCCTGAATATAGCTAAGTTAGATTTTTCTTGTACCACTGCTTGCTTGTTGGTTCTGTTTGACTTTTAGGGCCTGAAACCTGCATATAGGGAAGTGGTTAGGTTATTAGCCTGATTAAAAGTCTTCATATCCACCATGCTTAGGTTAGATGACATTGAGTTTGTTTATCCCTGTTATGTTATGTTTCTGCCTAAGTGACACCCATGATGTATGTCTGTCCAGCTTATGTATACTTGTTACATGCCTGTTCAATTGCCTGAATATGTTAAGAGTCAATGTGAGGTCACTAATGTCTAAAATAGCCAAGTATGCCCCAAGACCCCTTTTGTCTATCAAAAAAAATGGGAAAGTTAAATTGGTTTCTAGTTTGCTATTGTTGTCTTGACTAAACATGATCTGTGATTAATGTGTACATTACTGTTGAAAGTCTCATGTGTTTAAACTAGTTTATTATGAGTCAAAATGGGTGGTTTGAAATCTGGATGATTAGTATAAAGTTGTTTGAGTCTCCCACCTAAGTAACATGCTTATGAAAGACTGGCAGGTCCCTTTAAACTAATGAAATGATACATGTGTACATGACTTGAAAATCCCCTTCCCTTACCCCTTTGTATTGTTTGCATTGAGTTTAAATCTCTGCCCTCTTATATGTTTACTAAAGGTGTAGTCATTATTTGCTTTTATACCACATTCCTGCATTAAGTGAGAAACTGAATACCTATCCTTTTTCCCTTTACTTCTTGTGTGGTCAAATTTGATATGTGTATAACTGTCAAGTATTGAAAATATGGCAGAGTGTTCAAATGATCATGTAATACTCCATACCCTCCTCCGTGTAAATCCAGGCATTAGGAATTAGTCACGAGTCTGCATGATCCTATCCCTGCTACCCTTCTCTGAATATAAATATTCAACATGATTTGCATAAATCCTGAACTGGTTTAAGCCTATGTTTATTTACTTGTTTTGCCATCCTGTGCCCCCTTACTCTGTTTGTTATGTTTTTAAGAATGGGCATATATATGTTAGTTGCTATAGAGTTAAGGCAGGACTAGTGTATTTTCATATCCACCCCTCCCCTTTTCCCCATTTGAATGTTAATGTCTAGGATTCCTTATTTGGAACCTGAGTTTTCTCTGCAAAACTGCCTCTTCTTCTTCTTTGTTGAAACTATGTAACAATGGACACATTATAAAGAACTTACTATGTCAAGCATAAGCCTCACCAGGATTTGAAACTTATTGGTTGTACGTTGCATGATGTTGAACCTATCTTACCGTAGTCTAGGCCTAGCACGATCGGTGATTGAGCCAAATTTGACATGTGTGCCATACAGTCTATATTATGTTCTTTGTCATGCCATATTTATCCTGTGATTAACATGAGAAGCCATGCTATAAGTTTAATAGGAAGTAGATGCATTCTATGTTAAAATTTTGATAAATGTTCAAGCTACTCTACTTTGTGTTTAGTATGACCTCTTCTGTAACATCTTTGTGTCAAATATACATCAAGTCTACAAGATATATAGCTCGTATACATTTTAGTGTATACAGGTAGGTATTTCTTGTATATTATCAACAAAAATTATGGGATTCTCATTTAATATGGTTTATAGTATTGTTTTGGGCCTGTTTGTCTCTATGTGGTGCATCTTTTTACTAAGTGGGCCTATTTTATATGTGATGGTACTTTGACTTCTTTCCTTTCAATACTTGCATTATTTTGTCCTGCTCTTTCTCCTTATCTTAGTTGGGCTTTTGATTGTTTATGTGATTTTGGACTCTCGGCCTGCAGCTCGGTTTTGTTTATGTAATACATGGACATTTATACAAAATGATTGAATGTTACTCTTCTTGGATATTCCTAGTAGATGATTAAGTTATGAACACCCCCTAATCCTGTTGTGTGTGTGTGTGTGTGTGTGTGTGTGTGTGTGTGTGTGTGTGTGTGTGTGTGTGTGTGTAGCTCGCATTCTCGCATAAACCTATTGGGCTGTGGCCCAACATCTCTTCTTCATCGAGTCCGAAAGATATATATGAAAAGGGAAGCTAATATTTATGAAGGCCCATCCATGGGTAAAAATGGAGGCTGGTGGGTTTGGTTACTTTGGTAGGCCCACCAGCTTAATTTTCTTTCTTTTTTAATTTTAGTTTATATATCCTATGTGTATATGTATTGTATATGTAAACAATTATGCGAAAGATTGAAACCCCTATGTATTCATAGAACTGAGGAAACACATAGTATATTATGAAGTCGCCTAAATCTTTTTCTAAACTCGGTTGATGTAACTTTGCATAAAAATTAACAATTGATCTTAACCGATAATGTTTTTCTTAAGAAAAGGGGGCTGGTTCGAGTTAACTTAGAGATTTCAAAAAGATTGAATAGTAATAAATTTTTGGGCCCTCGGCCCTTTGGTCAAAAATCTGATAAATTTGTTTTGGGCCTCAAGCCCACTGCCGGACCCGAAAACTGTTTTGTTAAGACCAAAATAAATTTGTGGTAAGGTAATAAAGATGCAATTCAAGGATTGTTTTTGGGGCGGAACTACTTTGGTAAAAACACTTCAAAAACTTGCTGGATTTTTGGTAAACCTGTGACCATTTGGCAACAGAAATGAGCTTTTGGAAATTGGACTTAAAAGATTTTTGAGTTGTTTGGGCCGAGAAGCCAAAATCCTATGGATTGAAAGCAATAGGAAACCTACTTGGATTGGATTTAAATGATAAGATGGATTTGGTGTGGACTATGAGTAGACTTATACAAGCTTCAAATGGACTTAATAAACTCTCTTTCTTATATATATATATATATAATGGACTTAATAAAACTCTCACTTTTCTTATATATATATATATATAATCGGGACTTAATAAAACTATATATATATATATATATATTATATATATATATATATATATATATATATATATATATATATATATATATATATATATATGTGTGTACATAAAACGGAGGTATACCCATATTTTCCTATATTATAACAAAATTATAAGTACGAAACCCATTTTATTAGGACTAGAATAGTAACTCTATTCGGGAGAATCGACGGTGCCTCCTAGTCCCAAGTGAAAAGTGAGTTGAATACTTATGCGGATTTTTAAACCCAAAACCCCTTTTCTAAAGGGGACTTTTTGCCAAAAAAATTTTGTTGAGTTTATGATAAGAATGAATGAAATTTTTGCGGAAAGTTAAACATTTTAGCAAATAAATACATTAATCGCACATTGAAGCTCGTAGGTCAACCGTATTCTACGGATCTTTAATACTAGGGTGCATAAAACCTTCCCTAGGGGATCACCAGAACCCTTACCTCGAACTTTGGCACCAAAAGATTTTTCTCTTGCTTGAATAAATCTTTAACCCGATTTTCTTAATTTCCCTTAATAAATTAGGTGGCGACTCTAAAATACTAAAATTCAATTAGACCACCAACAACCTCTTAGTAACTTTTATGCACCCGCGTGAAAGTGAACCGTAATAAGCTTTATTAGGCTTATGAGATGACAAACTTCATAATTGGTTAGGTTAACTAGAAAAAACAGATTTGCGTGCATTTAGTTTGTGGTAGTTCTAATTAAGTCTAAGTGGTTATATGAAACATTGGGAAAGACAAGTGGAAGCATGTTGAGTTCAATAATTGTGACATCTCTTTCTTATATCTCTTGAACTAATACAAAGTTAGGATGGCTGAGTGCTGTTTGTCACTTTCCCACCTCCATATCATTTGTGGGGCCGACGATGTCATGGTATCGTTGTTTTTGTACTCACACTACACTTGCTACATCTTTTTATGGTACAGGTTTGATTGGTGTTTGGATCTGATGTTCGGATGCGAATGGAGTCCGTTCGAGTTTCTCGGCGAGCTAATGGTATTGCGCGGGTCTCTGATTCTCCCTTCGAGTTATTCTCGTCTTCTTATTCTATTTCTGTATTTTTGAGTTGTTCTATAGTTAGGAAATTCTTTAGCGCTTATGGTTTTGGGGTAATGTGTTACACCTCGGAAAATTTCCCGTTGGTACGCAAGTTTTGATTTAACTAGTGATGAGTGCGAGGAGTGCGAGGGTATAATGTTTCTTGGGCAATGCATGAATATGGATGAGAATGAATAGAATAAAAGTCGAGAGATGTGAAAAGTTGAAATCGGCAAAAAACTTTAGAGGGTCGTAAAACTGTGTAATCACGGATCGAAAGTGCAATACGGTCCGTAAACAAGCAAATGAATCGGCCACGCAAAACTTCAACTTTCTCGCCTACTGAGAAATGGTTAAATACGAATTCGTGGACGGACGTGAAGTTGATTTACGGCCCGTAAACCATGGCCGTAAATCACCATGCATGTTGCCAAGGTTTCTCGTTTCAGCTTAAGTTTAAAGATTTATCATGCGGGACTCGTCCGTAAAGCGGAATACGGACCGTGAACCTCCATGGGACGACTACCGTTCCACTCCTAAAGACAGTTTTTTCAAGTCATTAAATATAAGGACCAAGACTTGTTTATTTCATTTCATCATTTCACTACTTCTCTCTAATCTCTCTCTACATTTATTACACAAGTTTCTCAAGGATATCGAGGATCAACAAATACTAAATAAGTGAACCAAGAGTAAAGGAAACCGTCAAAGATCATCCAAGTCAAGAAATCCAAACGAGAAAAACTAGGGTTTTGCTCAAAGAGGAGTATTAGCAACCAAGGCTTATTCCTAAAGCATCTAAGGTAAGATTCATGATATTTATATGTTGCTTGGTCATGTAGTTGGGAGTTGAAACACTTGGTCATTATAAGAAAATAAAGACAAGGTTAATGACGAATACCGACGTTTGGAGGCGTAGTTGGGATTGAATCATGAATGCTAATGGGTTACGTTATGAATGTGTTATAAATGGTATTAAGAACATGAACTAGACACTTTAGACGAATGAACGAAGCCTAAAATATGACCATGAAATGGGTAAATTAGGCAAAGAA
>NC_081349.1:45380825-45490671 GCF_029784015.1 Lycium ferocissimum | reverse complement strand
ATATTTGTAACAACATTAGGCGACGACTCAAGATCATACCGACCAACCAGAGCATAAATGTGATTTTGAGGACCGCTCAAACTGGACACTCCACCTCAACCTCTACCACGGCCATCTGATGTCTGAGAGCCTAACCTAGGAGGGTGTACCGATAACGAAAAACCAACGCTGCATCTGTAGGTGAACTACACCGCCGCCTCTCGACGGATAATCTCGCATGCGGCAGCTCGGTGGCGACCGCAAGTATAACACACATTTAAACCCAAATAGCACTGAAAACCCTGGAGCTCTGGCCTGGACTAGAATAAGTGGGTCGATCAAACCTCGATCCTGGAAATTGTGAAGGCGTACAAGGCTGGCGAATAGGTGTGAACGCTGAGGAAAGCTGCTCTCTGTGACCACCCTTAAACTCACCAAAGGAACCAGAAGATCTAGCCCTCTTACTCGGGCCTCTATCACGCTCTCAATTAACTCGTTGTTGCTGCTTCCACTCCTCTAAACCCTGAGTATATGCCTGAATATGAGAGATATCCATACCCTCCTGAAGTGAGGCCGTCATACAATCATTAATCAGATACGACCCAAGTCCAATCACACAAACCGGCTGTAGTGTGCCGATCTTCCATCTCGGCCCAATCGTGCGGAGCATACTGGTTAGTGAGTTAAGAAGCGGTATCGTACTCCTAAACACTTATATTCCCCTGGCGTAAATTTAGAAACTTATCAACTCGATCCCGTCAGGGTTCCGCTGGTAAATAATATCGAATGAAGGCCTCTGTGAACACCTGCCATATTGCTGGGGGTGCATTAGCCCCCCTAGACAACTCCCAGGTCTTATACCACTGGACAGCAACATCTCTCAAGCGGTAGGAAGCCAATTCTACTGACTCAGTGTCAGAAGCATGCATTACTCTCAATTTCCTCAGCATCCGATCTATAAAATTATGGGGGTCCTCATCTGGTTTTTCAAAGAATGCTAGAGGATCCAAATTGATAAAGTCTCGAACCCTGGCACTAACAACCCTGTCAACATAACTAGTACCCTGACCTTGGGCCCGAGCAGCCACTAACTGAGTCAATAACCGAATAGCATCTCGCATCTCCTAGCCTGATGCATCATGTGGAGGAGGAACCGGAGGTAACGTAGCCGCTGCGGCCTCGGGTCCGTCATTTGGGACGGAAGGGCTTTGAGAAGACTGAGATGGGGCCTCACTCTAGGACTTACCCTAGCTCGCGTCTGCGGTAAAAACCGAGTACCCTCGTATCCGTCGCACCACTTGCCTCTCTCCGGCCGGTCGAAGTTCTCTCTTCGCGGTAACGCTGAAATCATAATACGTTATTAGAAAAGAAATCATGTTGCTACGGATCTAACGCATGATCTAAGATAAGAAAGAAGGACAATCTTCCTAAATGCCCTGTAGCCTCTTGTTTGTAAGTGTGGTGCACAACACATCATAAACAAGACTCTGCTAGACACGGCTTGTAGACAATCCTACGATGCAACTGCTCTGATACAAAGTTTGTCACGACCCAAACCGGAGGGCCATGATGGGCACCCGGGCCCTACCTGCTGAGTGCCGCTAAACATACTCTCATATCATAATCATAAACAAGGGTGGACCTTGAGGGTCACTAGATGAAAATCTTCTAGATCATAAGAGAAATATGCTGATAATGGGATGAGCCCGAAAAGACATACTGTATAACTATGTTGGACAAAACTCTGCAAGCCGACAAGGCCATCATAAAATACCATACCGCAAAAATATAGGCCGAGGGGGCCATAGAACGTCTAACTAAATCATGATTGTCTACAAGCCTCTACTGAAGTATATGACATAATAAGGTCGGGACAGGGCCTCGCCATACCCGTATGCACACAAAAGTATAATGTACCAAAAACACAATAGCAACTCCGGAATAAGAGGAGTGCTCCAATATCAACTGAACATCAACCTACAGGGGCGGATCGTCAACCTGTCTACCTGAACCTGCGGGCATGAAATGCAGCGCCCCCAGAAAAAGGGACGTTAATATGGACAAAGTACTGAGTATATAAGGCATGAAAATAAATTGAAAGAGACATAAATGAACATAAGCTGAAATGAATGCAACCTGTATGGTTAAACTGCCTCTGATAGCTAATGATATGCATAAATATTGTGCATGCATGCATAGGGGTCATACATATATATGCGTATGTAACTCCTGTCAAGCCTCTTGGGCATCCCATCGTATTATATCGGCCTCTGTGGGCATCATCATTATGTGACCAGCTAATCAGGTGGTAGTGCGTATACAACGTATGTATGTATATATACGTTATATATGCGTATGTAACTCCTGTCAAGCCTCTTGGGCATCCCATCGTATTATATCGGCCTCTGTGGGCATCATCATTATGTGACCAGCTAATCGGGTGGTAGTGCGTATATAACGTGTATATATATATATATATATGCACACACACACATAATATACGCGTATATAACGCCTGAAGGGTCATAGGTCTGTACATATGCATATATAATGCAATGCATGAATATGATAAGAGTACATCCTGAACCTGGTAGAGTGACGTAAGGTCGTTACACCTCCGAACATCATTATGAGATAGCATTTCCATCAACAAGTGACTCTATGAATCATACTGAATCTGAAGAAAGACTTACTGAGAATAACATTCTAGAACATAAATCAACATGGAACATCCCTAGCTACTAAGAATAGAGTCATTATAGAGTAGCATCACGTTTACGTTTCGTTCATAAGGATCATACCATAAGAAAGAAAGTTAGCTTTAACATACCTCAAGTCGTCAACCAAAATCCCACAATGAAACTGTCGGGCTAGTATTCCAATCTCCTTAGTCACTATAGCACACCTAATAGTCAACAACATAACAACAACTCACATCTTTACTCACCCCAAGATTTACATCAAAACATCCCAATATACACTTTGTATACAACACTTATACACTTTTATCTTCCAATTATACCAAGTATAACATCCTCAATACAATCTCAACACCAACTATTATCCTTACAACAAGGTTTTAGTTTAAAAACACATTTACAACATGACTCAAGTTAGATTACATCTCAACATATACCCAAATTCAAGTTTGAACCTTTCTTCCAACTCCTTTCCCTCCAAACCTAGCATAACCATTATATAAACTCATAAACATTAAGTTAAGATAAAATCTTACCTCAAAACTCAAGAACACATCAATTCCAAGAGTGTTTCACCTTGAAGTATCCTTCAAAATCCTTACCAAGAGGTGAAACAAGCTTCCATAATCACTTTAGACCCTCAAACACTTCATCTTCTTTTTTTATCCTTGATTTCCTTAGGGGTTTGATAGATATGTTGGAGAGAACTTTCTAGAGGATTAGAGATGAGGGGAAGTGGAGAAAATGAGATAGAATGAAGGGTATACGAATTATATATATAATTAAAAAAAAATAAAGTGCAGCCGACATGAAAATACGGGCAAAAGTACGGACCGTATTTTTAAATATGGTCCGTATTTCTTGGCCATAATTCTCAGTATAAAATTTTCACTTTCTGCTTAAGGAAATACTGTCCTTACTTGAAATCGTATATTTTTGTACCGGCCATATTCTGCATCGTTCTTCTCGGATTTGTAATCTATCAGTTGCATTGGAAAGAACACTCTCTTAACTTGAATTTACATAGATTATGCATTTCATAACTTCTCATATGCTAGAAGATATATGTCCCCAAAGTTGAACCAAAAATCCTGTCCAGAATTCTACCAAAGTTTCGACAAACTTAATTTCTTCGATTCGCTTGATCTCGGAACCTTCTAATACCTACTAAACATGATCTTAAACTCTTATACACTCAAGATAGATATTTCTAATCCCATATGACCTCGAAGGTCACTCTGCTCTCTGAATCTATAGCAACCAACTTATGAGGAAACTTAACGTATAAAAGTACGGGGTGTAACACCGTTCATAAGATTGCTTCAGGTCCTAAACTAGACCCCTCTCAGGAACCCGCTCGGGGGCATGCTCTGAAGCCCATCGACACGCAGGTTTGATTTTTAACAAAAGTTTATGTATTCAATAGAAATTAAAATTAATACTAATTTTTACATGTTTTTTCAGGTTCATCCTTCGGCACCTGCGAACCGGGGGGATGATGAGGAGGGTGATGTTGAGCCATTTGACCCTACTAATCCCGACAGATTGGCTTCGGTCATAGAAGTCGGCAACAAACACCCTATGATTCAGACTCGGAAGAACGGGAAGGGCAGGGGGAAAAAGTGGCGGATGATCATGGCTTAGAGCACCCTGCTATTAAGAGGAGGAAGGGGGATGGGGACGATGGCAAGGGTGGTGGGGATAGACTTAGGCCTCGGGGTATTCTAAAGTCTACTACATGTGGGACCCATACTAAAGTTGCATAGTTTATGAAGATAATATATCTTTTGTGTATATATTTCTTAATGATAAATATTATCTTTAGTCTTTATTATCTTTTATTACCAACTCGTGTGAAATCCTAAATTAATGAAAATTAAAAAAAAAAAATCGACACATTCCAAATAAAGTTATGCACTAACTAAAAAGTAGCACGCTTAAATCTAAACCCTAAAAAATATAACACTTAAACCTAATGATAACAAGTGTCAAACTTCGAGCGCTTTACAACTCCTGAAACGACGATCCGAACTATTAGGTATCCTTGATGTATTGAGTCTACATTACTGTTCGAACAAAAAAAATATCGGGTTCTATTTAAAATATTGACGTTTCAGAGTCTTTAGACATGACTAATCTTCAGCCAAAGCATGAAAATGGAGTGAAAATATAGAGTGAAACAAGTGTTGGAAATTTTTGTAACCTTCTTTAACGCAGCAATTCTTGCGTTAAAGAAGGCGGTCCTTTAACGCAAGAAATTCATGCGTT
This sequence comes from Lycium ferocissimum, assembly GCF_029784015.1. Lineage (NCBI taxonomy): Eukaryota > Viridiplantae > Streptophyta > Magnoliopsida > Solanales > Solanaceae > Lycium > Lycium ferocissimum. The sequence goes on along the minus strand of NC_081349.1, from coordinate 45,485,725 downwards.
AAAGGAGTTAACCGTCCCATTACGGTTAACTCCTTCAACGCAACAATTTGTTGCGTTAAGGGTAGTTTGGTATCACCTTTTTTTTTTTTTTTGGTATTTTGATTCATTTGGTTTTTTATTGGGTCATTTAGGTTCCGGACTCTATTTCCTCTACCTGAAGATACTTTTGTAGCAACTATTTCTTTAAAAATTTGCGCGAATTAATTAATTCCCAACTTTCTGGGATATATACTGCCTAACATGTCAGAATTCCAACAGTAGATAGCTAGGTAAGAGTTGCACTTAGAACAAATATTATTACTTGTATATAAGTGAGGATGGCAAGGATTTGTCATCCTCACAGGGGTTGTACAAGAATTTTAATTCCTTACACGTGGCTGCTGTAATTTAATTTCCTTGCATTGCTAATCTCTTGTTTGCAGTGGGCCCACGTCCAAGTCTGCTTGCTATTTATGACCCTTGCTTTCCATTTTATTACTTCAGTTGCTTTATATATTTTTGTATATAAGACCATCTTTACATGCCATTCTATAAGGCTTAAACACAATTCTAATCCTTCACAAATTTGAGTCGGTTTTATTCTACTCTCTCCGTCTCAATTTATGTGGCACCGTTTCATTTAGCATAATTCTAAAAAGAAAAATGAAGACTTTAGAAATGTGTGGTCTAAAACAAATCTTAAATATTTATGTAACTACAAATCATTTCATTCGGGGTAAAAAAAGAAATTTTAAAGGTAAACTGTTTCTAATTATAGAAAGATGACATTCTTTATGAAAGACTAAAAAAGAAATGGTACTATATAAATTGGGACAAAGAAGTAGTATAAGTTTACTCGGGATAATGTAGTGCTTTAAATTTTTATATTTAATCTAAAAATTATCTTTTTATATAACTAAAATGGTAGTAATTTTTTTAAAAAAAAAATTATCCTTATTTTAGATAAGTGAATTTTTATATAACCTATTAAATTAGTATTATTTAATTAAGGATAATTGTGAAGAAGCTTCTTACTTTCTAGGGCTGAGTACTTGCTTAAGGGGTGTGCCCAAGCTAAAAAAGACCTTTAATATGGACCGGAGAAAACCTTTTAAATTTTTTGTCCTTATATATTAATTTAGGTAACTTTGCAAAATTTTCTTTTCAAACTCAAGCATTTATTAGGTCTTAATTTACATTTAAACATGTCCTATGTTCCTCTCAATATTCTTCTCTTTATTTGTTTAAACCTCCAAGATTTTGCTTTTTTAATAAGCTCATATGTGCTTGCAAATATAGAAGGTAAAAATTATTGAATGGTGTCATCTAGTGTTGAACGTTGAAAATGAAGATAGCGTTATCAATCAAGATCAAATTGTCTTTAAAATCTCTTGTTTGGTTAACTAAGAATTAATCTTGGTCTTGAATGAAGAACTAAGTTGATTTTTGAAGTTCATTTTAATGAGTTTACGTTATTTCTTGAATTAAAATTAAAGTTAAAATCACATCTAACTATCATAAAGCCGTGACACATATAACGAGGAGTGAAAACTAATAAATATCAAAAGAAATCTATTTCTATCTATAAATAAATTACATGCTCACAAATTCATAAAAATACAAAAATATTTTCAAATTATAATCTTCGTCGAGTTGTAATTACCATATTTTATCATGTTACTTTATAGAATATTGAATCACTCGTGTCCCTTTGATATTTGCTAATTTTCCTACTAAACTTACTTCCTCATAATAAATTTTCTTTAAATTATCCAATTATATGATGAAGAAACTTTAATAATTCAACAAGATATGATTAATTTGCAGTTACATTAAATTGATTATGTAGTAGAAAAATGTGACACATATTATACTTATGTAATAAAAGTCACGTACTATATATATATACACTTCCCATAGCGCTGGATTGAGATAATACCCATATTTTCAAAAAATATTTTGCAAGTTTTTCATGTTTGGCTGGTCAAGAAATATTTCAAAACATGTTTTTCTAAAAAAAAAAAAAAAAAAAGTTTCTTAAATATTAGGAAAATGACTTGCCTAGTAAAAGTAGGAGAAACAAGTTCGATAAGTGACATGCCACAATCATTATCTCCTCTCCATCACCCGACACCCCATAAGGCTAAAATTTACGCAAAAATAACTGAACTTCTGGTAGAAACACTTAAACTTCAATAATTAAATTTCACACATTTTGTCAAATTTGTGCACTTCTATGGATAATATATTGAAAAACCTAGGTAAAGGAAATGACATCCTATGAGCAGGGGCGGGGCAGAGCCACAGTGATGGCTAGGGGTGGCAAATGGGTGGGTTTGGTTGAAAATGGTTTGAACAAAAATGAGTTGGCTTTCAAACCGCTCATATTTTATGTGGGTAAATATGGGTTGGGTGATAAATGGCTGGGTTGGTTATGGGTTAACCTAGATTATTCTTTTGTCAAGTTAAATTAATTTTTTCATATAAATTTCAGGGGTGAGGGGTGGGGATGGGGGTCGTGGAGGGGGTGGGGTAGGGGTAAGAATTTTTTTTTTCCATTTTTTATAAAAGTAAAATAGATGAAATTGATTTTTTTTTTGGGGGGGGGGGGGGGGGGGGGGTGGAGGTAGGGGAGGGGGTGGGGTGGGGGACCAGAAATTCTTTTCCATTATTTATAAATTTTTTATAGAAGTTATATATATGAAAATTGAAATTTTTTTTTTTTGGAGGGGGAGTGGGTGGGGCGGGGGGGGGGGGGGTAAGAATTTATTTTTTTCCATTTTTTATAAAACTTTTATAAAAGTAAAATATTTGAAATTGATTTTTTTTTTTGGGAGGGGGGGGGGGAGGGGTCGAAGAGGGGTGGGGTGGGGGTAAGAAATTTTTTTCATTTTTTATAAATTTTTTATAAAAGAAAAATATTTGAAATTCAAATTTGTGGGGTGGGGGGTCGTGGAGGGGTGGAGTGGGGTAGGGTAATAAATTTTTTTTCCATTTTTTAAAAAATTCTATAAAGGTAAAATATATGAAATTGAATTTTGGGGGGGGGGGGGGGGGATCGGAGTGGAAGGTAAGAAAAAAATTTCTCCTTTTTTATAAGCTTTTTATAAAAGAAAAATAAAGTATATGAAATTTAAAAAAAAAAAGTGTGTGGGGAGGGGGGCATGGCGGCGTGGGTGGTGGGGTAAGGGTTGGGGTGGGAGGTAAGAAAGAAATTTCATTTTCAAAATGAGTTGTTATTAGGTCTAGTATGTTCTTATATGGATACTCATATTTTATCCATATTTGCCCATATTTTTATGGGTTAAAGAGAGACTTAAAGCCCATATTTACTCACCTGAAATATGAGTAACCTAACTCACTAACATATGAATAAAATGGGCTAATTTTCTAAATATGGGCTCAAATTGCCACCTCTGATGGGTACTAGGATCTGCTATTTGGCTCAACGTTTGTATTTGTATTGTAAATTTATTTAATATACTATAAAAATATACTTATCCAGGTCATCTAGTAAACAAAAAAGTTATAGTTCCCGATCCATAAACTAAAAAATACTGAATTCGTTTTGCTTATGTTGAACAAAACATGACATCCTCCATAGTTGCCATGAAGGCACGTGCATAATAGCTGTAATGCCTACATTTAAGGCTCGTATTCTTGGGCCCTTGTGGACCATTTGTTCAGAAATGGGTTCTCTGTACGGACGGACACACAGACAAGGACACTGCCCCCACCAAACAAGGCATAATTTTATGGAAGCCCACCACTTGAATATGTCCAATTCCTTCGAAAAAACAAACAAGTGCACCTTAACTGGTATCTGTTAACCTCCAAATGATACAATGTTTTGTTATGTTTGTGAGTCTAATCGACTGCGGGGGTTGCAGGGGGCAGCAGCCCTCCGTGATGGATCAAGCAAGGGGCTGAAGGCCACAGCAAGAATAGCTTGGAGGACATCCGATTTAGACTAAGTTTAGGGTCTTTTGCGGTCTGTATATACATGACTTTTCTTCATAACAATATATCCTGTAAATACATATTTCATTGAAAAATAAGAGTTGGTGACGATTGGTTTTCTTCCTTTTGAGGATTTATACATTAAAATTGTGTGTTCTTCTTTTTCGTTATTATTGCTATAATTCTCGTTGTCTCGTAACATCTTTGGCATCTCCTTTGTTCTATGAAATAACGAAAATACGTCTATCTTCACATAACCTAAAGGTGTCAACCGGTTCCAACCGGAACCGGTTATGGAACCGGTTAAGGAACCGGTTCGGTTCTCGGTTTTTAAACTCCAAACCGGAACGGTCCGGTTTGGAGTGTTTAAAATATATTTTTTTTTTTGTTTTTTGTATTATATATATATATTATAGTATTTATTTGTATATTGTAGGTATATTTACATATGTTATACAACTTTATAATTAAAGTTTAAATATTCTTGTGACTAACGGCTAATGTAAGTCGGCAATACGGAATAGTGTGTTTTTCGTATACATATATATATATAACTTACATATACTTATATATATGTATAACTTACATATACTTATATATATGTATAACTTAATATATATAGTATATATACTTATATACTATATATACTTATATATATGTATAACTTAATATATATACTATATATATGTATAACTTAATATATATACTAAATATAGGTATAACTTAATATATATACATATATACTATATATACTATATATACTTAATATATATACTAAATATGTGTGTAACTTAATATATATACTATATATACTTATATATAGGTATAACTTAATATATATACTATATATACATATATACTATATATACTATATATACTTAATATATATACTAAATATATGTATAACTTAATATATATATATATATACTACTTATATATATAGTATATACTATATATACTTATATATGTTTAAGTATACTATATAACTTAATATACTTATAAGTATATTCTTAGTATATTTTAGGTATATTCCTAACTTAATAAAAGTAAAAATATGAACACTAGTAAATAGAAGTAAGCTCAATGAGCCATATTTTTATTCATTCTTGGATAACATTTATTTGCAAGTTGTATTTTTTTTTTAACTTGCAAATAATACATGAGTTGTACAAAAATAGTAGAATAATAAAATCACCAATTTTGAACCATTTCGTTAATTTCCCCCACATCATATTCGGTCATGGAAATATCTTCAAAGTCTTCCATTTGGTCCGGTCCACTAGCTATCAAATCTTCAATTTCTTCCTCTTCGCCTTCCTCCGCTTCTGAGTTTTGGTTGCGTCGCTCCGATCTAATTCAATCTCGAATGCACACTAGTACTTGCAAGCTAAAGTCGGATAATGAATGTCTATGGTCTCCAATTTGCTGTCTTCCTTGGCTAAATGCGCTCTCCGAAGCCACGGTTGATACTTGAACCGTTAGGATATCTCGAGCCATTCTTGAAAGTACCGGATAGCTTGCCTTGTACTTCTTCCACCATGCTAAGACGTCCACCTCATCCAGTTGGTTGATATCTACATTTGGGTGTATCAAATAAAAGTTATATTCATCAAAGTTTGCGGTAGAAGAAGAAGTTGGGCCGTGAATGTAAAACTTTTAAACCCGACAAACCCTTTTTGCTACTTTGAGAAGTAGTAGGGCGTGGAGCAACGGGTGTTGCACGTTCTTCCAAACTAGAATAATGAGTAAAAACTTTTCTAAACTCATCATCAATAGCGAGTTCGGCTTGACTAAAGATGGCCGAGCTCCCGCTTCAATTTCTAAAAATGTATAAATTTGACTAATCAAATTTTTAGTATAAGACAGTTTTAAACAAGGATTTAAAAGGGAACCCAATATAAATAAAGTTGGGATGGGAAAAAAATATTTCTTAAATTTGATTATCATTTCAAAAATAGCTGCTTGATAACCGGGTTTATGTTTATACTCTTGTAAAACTCTAGCTATTTCCGCTAAGTAGGCTAAAATTCCGGTTACCGTGGGATAAAATTGTCTAGAAAAAGCAAGAGTTGCATTATAAAAAATTTCTAAGAGTTCATACTTCACATTCTAAGTGAGCCACATCATTACATCATACTTTTCGTTCGTCATCATTCTAAGCTCATCGGGCAATAACATATTTATATCATCAACAACATCTATGCCCATATACGGTACATGCGCCGACAAGGCGAACAAAATAACATCCCAAATATAGGCCGACAAGGCCGAACATATCTAACCATATACACAATGTCTACGAGCCTCTAAGAAGGGTACATCATATCATGTCATATGGGCGGGACAGGACCCCGCCGTGCCCATGAATATATACACAAAAGAATATATATACCAAAAGTGCCGGCCTCCGAATGAAATGGAGCTCGCTATGTAGTCCCCGAGATAGTACGGCCTATGGATCAAATCGTCTCCCCCGGCCACTGCGGGCATGACGCGGCGTCCACAAACAAAAGGACGTCGGTACGAAGAATGTACCGAGTATGTAAAGCATGATCAATATCAATATGGAAGCATAAAGGATAACATCCGAAATAATACAAATTGGGAGATAATAGCATCATCATCATGGCACTTACCCACTTTCCATAGGGACGTTCCATTTCTATTTCACACTCGTGTGCATACATTTGTATTCTTGCTCATTTACCTTTCTGTATCTACTTTCATGTTCGTATTCATGTCTCCTTTCATATTCATGCTCATATCATATACATTGCGTATTTATAGCCCTTACTTGGCACTTACATAATCTTAACATAGTCGTACTCATAAAGATGTAATATACATAGCATAATCGTACTCATATAGATGTCATACATATAGTATTTATATAGCCTACCCGACCACGAAGGTTCGAGGTTTTACGTACCCGGCCCTACCAAGGCTCGGTGCACGGCCCTACCAAGGCTCGTGGTTATTATTGTTATTCGTACCCAACCGGTGGTGCGCGCGCGTCGTTATATAATGATATACATGTTTACTATATTCTACCCGGCCATATAAGCTCGGGGTTCACAATAGCCTCTCATGGGCATACATACATATACATATACATACTTATCATATTCTACCCGCCATGTAAGCTCGGGGTTCACAATAGCCTCTCATAGGCACACATACATACTAGTTCATATCTATCTCTTACCCTCTTTACTATCGTCATTTATACATTCTATCCTTAGAGCATTACTCGTCGTATAAGAAACTTAGTACAATCGTATCACTTGGGCATCATTGGCTTAATAGCTTCTCGAGCTAAGATCATTAGAAAGTATCATGAACTCATAAGAGATGAACAATTGGCCCAAGAACCATGCCTTATGAAAGAAGGGTTAGCCTTACATACCTTGTCGTGTAACTATTCTATCGCTTGAGCGATCTTCTTCAAAGCTCACGTTCTACCTTCATTGAAGCGCATACTCGTATTAGATGATAGATAGCATTAGCATTCATGACTAATTCTAGAGAAAATCGGACAAAGATCTCCTTTATTTATACGACTTTCCTCGTATTACATATCAACTCCCAACATCCATAATAACATTCATTTTATCATCATAATAGCTTCTAGTCATCTACATTACTCTTACTTCACAATTCTTTTCACTTTATCCATATCCATAGCCATAACTCGTCAATACGTTCATTCATATACAATGTCGTTTTCCATACTCCCAATATCATTTATAACATGATTATATTCATGAAGCATCAAGAATCATAACTCGTTCCAAACGTTTACTCAAAAGTGCTACTATTCACACATTCATGACCCATTACTTATTTTCTTTCGTAATTCGAGTGTTTCATCTTCCCAACACTTTATATAACATGGAAACATCATAAAACTTACCTTAGATGGTGTAGGATTGAACCTTGGTTGCATGAACCTCACTTCGAGCCAAACCCTAGATTTTCCTTCACTTGGATTTCTTGCTTTTGATGAACTTTAATGGTTTTCCTTACTTTGATTCACTTGGTTTGATGATTAAGACCTTTGATCTCCTTTGTGTTCTTGTTCTTGGAACAAATATGGAACCCTAGAGCCTTTAGAGAGAAGTAGAGAGAGGTTGGAAATGAAATAATGAAGTTGGGAACTCATTTAAACACTTAAAACATTTCAGCCCGTCGGGTGTTCCACGGACAGTTCCACGGTCCGTGGAACCAAGTGTTGTCCGTGGAGCTGGTCGTGGTTCACGACCAGCCAGCTCTCTCTCTGCTGGCAGTTCCACGGACCCATCCACGGTCCGTGGAATGCAATGCGGCCGTGGATCCGGCCGTGGAACTCACGGCCCCACCAAGTTTGATCCCGTCGTCTCGTTTGATCTCCAATCCTTATGGAACCTTCTTAGCACTTGTTTATCACTTCCTTAGCAACCTAAGGGGCGTCATAACTCTTCCCCAACACATCATTAAGTTGTCATCGACTTACTACTCATAAAGCTTTTCCGAACTTATCGCTTACATAGCCTTTTCTTGGCAACTTTCTTATCTAACATCGAATGTCTTTCGAATCTCATTTAGAATCATCAATTGCTATGCCTTATTTATTGAAACATCGTATACTTCATATTTCTCTTTAGCCTACTCACTGTGCATCAACGGAAAATTTTTCCGAGGTGTAACATTCTCTCCCCCTTAGGAACATTCGTCCTCGAATGTTAAGCACTCGATTTTATAAAAATTTCGCCAGAGTTTCCCCTATAATATGGCACTACCGCCCTGTCACAACAACCCATAATATCAATGCCACACAGGGCCATAACATAATAGCAATATAATTTGGCCACACACGACCCAAATACATAAAAGGAAAGCGTGCATACCTTATGATATTGACGTCTCATCTTGGCCCTCTTCTGGGGGCTGGAATAGGTGCGGATATTTGGATTTCATGCTCTCTTCCGCTTCCCATGTCATTTCTTCTCGATTATTATTTCTCCACAAAACTTTAACTGAGGCCACTTTTTTGTTTCTAAGCCTCCGTACTTGCCTATCTAGTATGGCAATGGGTTTTTCATCATAAGCTAACTTTTTTCGTTACTTGAACATCATTTAATGGGACGATCCTAGTAGGATCTCCAATACATTTACGCAAAGATCGAGACATGGAACACTGGATGAACTGACTCCAAATCAGGAGGTAAATCTAATTCGTAAGCTACTTGGCCTACTTTGCGCACAATTTCATAAGGCCCAATATACCGGGGACTAAGCTTCCCCTTTTTGCCAAACCTCATAACGCCTTTCATCGGCGACACTTTCAAGAACACCCAATCTTTGACTTGGAACTCTAGGTCCCTTCGACGATTATCCGCATAGGATTTTTGACGACTTTGGGCTGCTAACAGTCGATCTCGTATAAGCTTGACTTTCTCTATGGCTTGTTGGACCAAATTCGGCCCTATCAATTTAGCCTCTCTCGTCTCAAACCACCCAATCGGGGATCTACACTTTCGCCCATATAAGGCTTCATACGGTGCCATTTGAATGCTAGAATGATAGCTATTATTATAAGCAAATTCAATGAGCGGCAAATGATCATCCCAATTTCCTCCAAAATCTATCATACATGCTCGCAACATATCCTCGAGAGTCTGGATAGTACGTTCGGCTTGTCCATCGATCTCCGTGGATGAAATGCCGTGCTAAGGCTTACTTGAGTCCCTAAGCCCTCTTGGAAGGACTTCCGAAATTTGCCGAAAACTGAGTACCTCTATCGGAGATAATAGATACTGGAACACCATGAAGTCGCACTATCTCTTTAACATAGAGCTTTGCATAATCCTCTGCTACATACGTCGTTCTGACTGGCAAGAAATGAGCTGATTTGGTGAGTCTATCCACAATCACCCATGTGGAATCATACTTACGCCGAGAACGGGGTAAACCTGTGATAAAGTCCATGTTAATCACTTCCCATTTCCAAGTTGGAATTTCTATAGCCTGTAACAATCCGCCCGCTTTTGGTGCTCTATTTTCACTTGTTGACAATTGGGACATTGAGCTACAAATTCTCGCTATATCTTTCTTCATCCCATTCCACCAATACATGGATTTAAGATCATTATACATCTTTGTCGCTCCGGGTGGATAGAATAACGGAACAATGAGCTTCTCTCAATATTTGGTGGCGCAATCTCGCCACATTCGAACACATAACTCGCCCCGACATCGGAGAACTCCGTCTCCGTAATCTCAAATGATGACTCCTCTTTCGAGGGAGTGTATCTCTGTACCGCACTAACATGGGATCTTCGTATTGTCGCTCCTTCACTTCTACTACTAGCGACGAGACGGCTAAATTCTGAAGGGTAGTTCCCCTGCTACCTGAGTCCACTACTCGGACTCCTAGGCTAGCTAGCTGCTGGAGCTCACAAGTCATTTCTCGTTTCTCTGATTTCACATCACATAAGCTTCCCATAGATCTGCGGCTAAGGGCGTCAGCCACCACATTTGCCTTTCCGGGTGATATAGAATATCAACATCATAATCTTTTAACAATTCTAACCATCGTCGCTGCCGCAAATTCAACTCTTTTTGCTTGAAAATATCTTGAAGGCTTTTGTGATCTGTGTAAATATCTACATGAACACCATATAAATAATGCCTCCATATCTTTAATGCATGGATCACTGCAGCCAATTCAAGATCATGGGTTGGATAATTCTTTTCATGCTTTCTTAATTGCCTTGAAGCATATGCGATCACTTTGCCATGCTGCATCAACACACGACCCTAACCCAATGCCCGAAGCATCACAATAAACTACATACCCTTCCAATCCTCTCGGAAGTGTCGGGGCCGGCGCGAAGTCAATCTATCTTTAGCTCTTGGAAACTACGTTCACAAGCATCCGTCCATTGAAACTTTGCCGATTTCGAGTCAACTTGGTAAGTGGGGCGAAATGGAAGAAAAACCTTCAACAAATCTCCCGTAATAACCCGCTAAGCCCGTAAAGCTACGTACCTCCGTAGGAGTTGTAGGCCTTGGCCAAGTCTTTACGGCCTCAATCTTTTGGTTATCTACCCGAATTCCATCACCGAAACAATGTGCCCAAGAAATGCCACTGAGTTCAACCAGAACTCGCACTTAGAAAATTTCGCAAATAACTCTTGAGTCTGAAGAACTCTGAGGATAGTACGCAAATGATCCGCATGTTCTGCCTCGGATCTAGAATACACCAAAATGTCATCGATGAACACAATCACGAACAAATCTAGAAAGGGCCTGAACACATCATTCATCAAATCCATAAACACTGCCGGTGCATTAGTTAGCCCAAATGACATTACCGGAACTCGAAATGGCCATATCTTGTTCGAAAGTCGTTTTGGGATATCTTTCTCCCTAACTCTCACTTGATGATATCCGGATCTCAAATCTATCTTAGAAAACCATTGGGCACCTTGTAATTGATCAAATAAGTCATCAATCCTCGGAAGAGGATATTTATTCTTAATCGTCACCTTATTCAATTGCCGATAGTCAATGCACATCCTTAAAGAGCCATCTTTCTTTCGAACAAATAATACAGGTGCTCCCCACGGGGATGAGCTAGGCCTAATAAAGCCTTTATCGAGCAAATCTTTTAACCGCTCTTTCAACTCTTTCGGTTCGCGGAGCCATTCTATAGGGAGGGATGGATATAGGCTTAGTGTCTGGCAACACATCAATAGCAAAGTCAATCTCCCGCTCGGGAGGAAGGCCTGGAAGCTCTTCCGGGAATACATCCGAAAATTCATTCACTACGGGATCGATCGAAAGGTCGGCGGTTCAACTACATCGTGAACTCGCACTAGATGATAAATGCAACCTTTTGTAATCATTTTCCTTGCCTTTAGATAGGAAATAAACCTACCCTTTGGTGACGCCGTATTTCCTTTCCATTCTAAAACCGGTTCTCCCGAAATTGGAAGCGAACTATTTTCATTCTACAATCGACATTGGCGTAGCAAGAAGCCAACCAATCCATGCCCATAATAACATCAAAGTCCACCATTTTTAATTCATGCAAGTCAATCATAGTACGGCGATCACAAATCACAATTACACAATTTCTATATACTCGGCTAGCTATTACCGATTCACCAACGGGTGTGGACACCTCAAAAGGCTTAATCGACTCTGGTTTGATTCTAAACCGACCCGCAATATATGGAGTAACATATGACAATGTGGAGCCGGGATCTATCAAAGCATATACATCATGAGAAAATACCGATAATATACCTGTAACCACATCGGGAGAAGACTCAAGATCTTGGCGTCCAGCCAAAGCATAGATACGGTCGAGGACCGCTAGAACCGGGGCTCTCCCCCTCGCCTACCACGGCCGACCGGCGCGTGTGAACCCAGCCCCGCAGGGCGTAGATGCCGAAGATCCGCCACCGACCCCGAAGGTCGGGTCCTACCTCTCGCCACTAACCGAGGGGCAATCTCGCATAATATGGCTCCGGTCGACCACATGAATAACAACCCTCCGAACCCAATCCGCACCGGCCCCAATGTAACTTCCCACACCGGGAGCATCGTGGTACGGTGGCCTCGCCCGACCCGAATCACCTCTAAACCGAGATCCCGAAAAGCTCGACTCGGCCGGGATGAGTAGATCTATCGAATCTCCGGCCTCGAATACCGTGGAGGCGCACTAGTCATAGAATAGCCCGAATGTCTAAAGACCGCCGTCCGTGCCCACCTCTATACTCGTTCATCGGACCCGAGGATCCGGCCCTCTTGTTATGCCCTCTATCATACTCGCTTCTTTGTTGTTGCAAGCTTTCTTCTAAATTTTGAGCGTGGGCTTGGATGCGTGCAATATCCATATTGTCCTGGAAGGACGCAGTCAGACATCTATCCATCAAGTGTGGCCCTAGGCCTTTCACAAACCTGTATACTCGATCTCCCATATCCGCTACCATGGCCGAAGCATACCTAGCCAAGGAGTTAAAGCGGAGGCTATACTCTAGAGCACTCATGCTCCCTTGTCTCAAATTTAGAAACTTATCGGCCCTAGCTCGCCGAACTTCCGGGGCAAATAGTGTCGGAGAAACGCATCTACAAACTCTTGCCATACCGGGGAGGTGCATTGGCCCCCGTGAAGCCGTCCAAACCGTGTACCAACATATCGCAACATCCCTCAATCTATAGGACGCTAGCTCCACCGACTCGGTGTCTGAAGCATGCATCAACCGAAGCGTCCTCAACATACCATCAATGAAGTTCTGAGGGTCCTCATCCGCTTTGATCCAAAGAATTCCTGGAGGGGGTTCAAACCGATAAAATCACGGGCTCGCACCAACAGCCCTATCACCCCGACCCGAACTTGACCCCTTAGTCCGGGCCGCAACCAACCGAGTCGCAAATTAATGGCCGCTTTTACATCTTGGCCTCGAAGCATCCAGGGGGAGCCGGAGGTGCCGGAGCCGGGGCCGAGGCCCCCTCACGCTCCTCTAATGCAGCCCCGAATGGGAAGATTGAGATCGAGCCGCACTGGGGACTCACTTTCTTCTACTACCGGTGGCGGTGCTCTTTCAGCCCGCTTTTCTGCCACTGTCTTGCCCTTTTGGGCTGCTGAAGCCTTTCTCTTTACAGGCATTTCTGAAATACACAACATATCGTTAAGAAACAAGAAGTTCTTACATCAAAGCTCTATCGCACGATTTCTTATGAAGAAAGAAGGTCATTCATTCCTAAAATGTCCGCGCTTCTTGTTTATAAGTGTGGCGCGCAACACACCCATAACCAAGACTCTACTAGACACGGCTCGTAGACACACCCTAGGACCGAACCGCTCGATACCACTTCGTCACGACCCGACTTGAGGGCCGCGACGAGCACCGGTGCTAGCCCACCCGGCACCCCTTTTTCATACTTATACTTCACATTCTAGGTGAGCCACATCATTACATCATACTTTTCGTTCGTCATCATTCTAAGCTCATCGGGCAACAACATATTTATATCATCAACAACATCTATGCCCATATACAGGTACACGCGCCGACAAGGCGAACAAAATAACATCCCAAATATAGGCCGACAAGGCCGAACATATCTAACCATATACACAATGTCTACGAGCCTCTAAGAAGGGTACATCATATCATGTCATATGGGCGGGACAGACCCCGCCGTGCCCATGAATATATACACAAAAGAATATATATACCAAAAGCTACGCCTCGAATGAAATGGAGCTCGCTATGTAGTCCCCGAGATAGTACGGCTATGGATCAAATCTCGTCTCCCCGGCCACCGCGGGCATGACGCAGCGTCCACAAACAAAAGGACGTCGCACGAAGAATGTACTGAGTATGTAAAGCATGATCAATATCAATATGGAAGCATAAAGGATAACATCTGAAATAATACAGCTGGGAGATAATAGCATCATCATCATGGCACTTACCTGCTTTCCATAGGGACGTTCCATTTCTATTTCATACTCGTGTGCATACATTTGTATTCTTGCTCATTTACCTTTCTGTATCTACTTTCATGTTCGTATTCATGTCTCCTTTCATATTCATGCTCATATCATATACATTGCGTATTTATAGCCCTTACTTGGCACTTACATAATCTTAACATAGTCGTACTCATAAAGATGTAATATACATAGCATAATCGTACTCATATAGATGTCATACATATAGTATTTATATAGCCTACCCGACCACGAAGGTTCGAGGTTTTACGTACCCGGCCCTACCAAGGCTCAGTGCCTGGCCCTACCAAGGCTCAGGGTTATTATTGTTATTCGTACCCAACCTGCAGGCGCGCGCGTCGTTATATAATGATATACATGTTTACTATATTCTACCCGGCCATATAAGCTCGGGGTTCACAATAGCCTCTCGCGGGCATACATACATATACATATACATACTTATCATATTCTACCCGCCATGTAAGCTCGGGGTTCACAATAGCCTCTCATAGGCACACATACATACTAGTTCATATCTATCTCTTACCCTCTTTACTATCGTCATTTATACATTCTATCCTTAGAGCATTACTCGTCGTATAAGAAACTTAGTACAATCGTATCACTTGGGCATCATTGGCTTAATAGCTTCTCGAGCTAAGATCATTAGAAAGTATCATGAACTCATAAGATATGAACAATTGGCCCAAGAACCATGCCTTATGAAAGAAGGGTTAGCCTTACATACCTTGTCGTGTAACTATTCTATCGCTTGAGCGATCTTCTTCAAAGCTCACGTTCTACCTTCATTGAAGCGCATACTCGTATTAGATGATAGATAGCATTAGCATTCATGACTAATTCTAGAGAAAATCGGACAAAGCATCTCCTTTATTTATACGACTTTCCTCGTATTACATATCAACTCCCAACATCCATAATAACATTCATTTTATCATCATAATAGCTTCTAGTCATCTACATTACTCTTACTTCACAATTCTTTTCACTTTATCCATATCCATAGCCATAACTCGTCAATACGTTCATTCATATACAATGTCGTTTTCCATACTCCCAATATCATTTATAACATGATTATATTCATGAAGCATCAAGAATCATAACTCGTTCCAAACGTTTACTCAAAAGTGCTACTATTCACACATTCATGACCCATTACTTATTTTCTTTCGTAATTCGAGTGTTTCATCTTCCCAACACTTTATATAACATGGAAACATCATAAAACTTACCTTAGATGGTGTAGGATTGAACCTTGGTTGCATGAACCTCACTTGAGCCAAACCCTAGATTTTCCTTCACTTGGATTTCTTGCTTTTGATGAACTTTAATGGTTTTCCTTACTTTGATTCACTTGGTTTGATGATTAAGACCTTTGATCCCTTTGTGTTCTTGTTCTTGGAACAAATATGGAACCCTAGAGCCTTTAGAGAGAAGTAGAGAGAGGTTGGAAATGAAATAATGAAGTTCGGAACTCATTTAAACACTTAAAACATTTCGGCCGTCGGGTGTTCCACGGACTTGTTCCACGGTCCGTGGAACCAAGTGCTTTGTCCGTGGAGCTGGTCGTGGTTCACGACCAGCCAGCTGCTCTCTCTGCTGGCAGTTCCACGGACCCATCCACGGTCCGTGGAATGCAATGCCGGCCGTGGATACGGCCGTGGAACTCACGGTTCCACCAAGTTTGATCCCGTCGTCTCGTTTGATCTCCAATCCTTATGGAACCTTCTTAGCACTTGTTTATCACTTCCTTAGCAACCCGAAGGGGCGTCATAACTCTTCCCCAACACATCATTAAGTTGTCATCGACTTACTACTCATAAAGTTTTTCCGAACTTATCGCTTACATAGCCTTTTCTTGGCAACTTTCTTATCTAACATCGAATGTCTTTCGAATCTCATTTAGAATCATCAATTGCTATGCCTTATTTATTGAAACATCGTATACTTCATATTTCTCTTTAGCCTACTCACGGCAATCAACGGAAAATTTTTCCGAGGTGTAACACATTATCTAACCATCGAATGTTCCTTCGTCATATAAAAAAGCTATAATTCTTTTTTGCATAACCGATTGTCATCAACCCAATGACATGTAATAGCAAAAAAATCTAAATGGTTAATACTAAGACCCAAATCGGTAAAAAAGACAAACATTACAATTTAAAGAATTAAATACGTGGCGCAAATAAAATCTATATTTTTTAAACAAATCTATAACATCGGCTCTACAAGTACTTCTAGGAATACCCTCAAATAACGGATTATAACAACGTTGAATGTAAGTAACAAACCCCAAACTCGAGGGAAAGGAAAATGGTAAACAATCATAAGCTACCATTTTAGCTATTTCTACGCGTTCTTTTTTCTTGTCATACTTAAAATTTCTACGGCTCGTGGGTCTATCGTCATTTGAATCCCCCCCACATTTGAACCCGTTTGCTCTCCCCAAGCATCCATACGTTTGGTTCTCATACAGAATTTAGTGTACCCGTTCCACCATCCTTACCAGCTTCTTTGCTTAAAACTAAATACTTGTCCACATATGTTACATGTAGTGATTGGTTTTCGCTATTCTTAGTCATAAATTTCCAAATTTTAGTCAAGCTTACGAGTTCTAGGCGGTTTGTCTTGTGCATGTGATTGTGCAGGACATGTATCTCCTATGGGATTTTCAGGGGGTTGTATTTCATCATCATCATTTAAGTCTTCATTAAAAGTGTCGGTAAAATGTTGTTGCATTGTCTCATGACCTAAAAGTGGATTATTTCCACCAACATCAATACCTAAATTAAGTGTTTCTTCCACAAATGTTTCCTCATTAAGCGCACCCCTAACAATATGACTACTACTACCGCACCACGTCTTAATCTCTTTGACATTATTAAATAGAATTAATTTAAATCACAATCAAATAAATCACAAGAAAATAAATTACAACAAATTAAATTACGTAAATTAAATTGCGTAAATTAAATTGCTAGAATTAAATTGCGAAAAATAAAGATAGAGTTGGAACGAAGGTACCAAATTGCGGATTAATTTCAACAAAGTCAAGGCGGCTAGAATTGCAAATCCACCAAAGCTACTTCGGATTGTTGCAAAATCACCAACTCCACCAACAATATTATAATTGCAAAATTAATAATTGGAAGTTGAAACTATAATAAGACTTTGTGGCTAGTTATTGCAAAATAATTATAATTGAGAGATTGAGATTTGAGAGAAAGATGAAGAAGAGTGAATTGGTGTGAATTAAAATGAAAATGAAGAAGGTTTATATAGGGGTGGGGGATGGGTTAAAGTGTTAAAAAAAAAAATTTGGGGGCCAAAAATTAACAAAATGGCCGTTTGGCAACGGCCATTTTTGCAAATGGACCGTTGCCAACGGTCCATTAACGGACCAGATGGCCCAACGGCTCTTTCCTTTTTTTTTTTTTTTTTTTTTTTTTTAATTTTCACCGGTTAAACCGGTTTAACCATTCCGATCCGGTTTTACTGGTTTTAACCGGCTTCCGGTTCCTAAAATATTGGACCGGACCGGTAAACAATTACACGGGCAGAATAGGCAGGATTACTGGCTCGGTTAACCGGTTCTACCGGTTCCGGTTCCGGTTCCGGTTTAACCGGTCCGGTTACCGGTTAAAACCGGTTAGCCCGAACCGGTTGACACCTTTAACATAACCTAAGCATTTAATTTATATGAGCTTATGGGCCTTGTAATACCCAACTGTTTTCCTTCTTTTAATCACTCTCAACTTTAGACTTGAGCTATACCAACTTCAAACATTCAAACTTCAGTTGGGCTTGCTGAGAATTAATTTCAGACCTTTTCAACTTCAGTCGCACAGTTTAAAATTGTTTCTGAAGCAATTAAACATTAAATATGTCTTAAATAGCGGTCTGTGCACTTGCCGATTCAATTAGCTCCATGATTTGAAAGTTCAAATGTAAAAAAAATAAACAATAAAAAAAATAAACAATCTTAAGTATTTACTATTTAAATCTTAATGCAACATCTTATTATTTAGATCTGTATTCAGATTCAGACATATAAATCTTAATGCACATCTTAATAATTAGACATATGTCTAAATTCAGAGATCTCAATCTCAATAAAAACAAATAAAACCTATTTCGGTGTCAGCACCTAGCTGTTAAAATTTGTATGTTATAATCATTCATCCCCACTGATGTCTTAACCTGAAAATCAAAACATCAAGATTTATGGCCCAAGAGTCGTAGGCCTGTACAGCTCTATTAACGTTGATGTTTCTAGCTTCTTTTTTTTGCGTGGAATGTCCTTCAAAGGCATTGGTCTATAATTTTTGTCCCTCAAATTTTTGGTCTTTAATTTTTGCCTTTCGCTTAAAAATTTATGGGTTCCGGGTTTGAATTCCCGCTCGGTCAAAAATTTAAAAAAAGAAAAAATCGTAAGGCAGAGTTTGGACAAAAGTCTGCCTTAGGAACTAACTTTTGAATAGGCCTAATTTTGTTACAAACCTCTGGCTTGCAGTTTTTTATTTTTTTACTGAGCCGGGATTCGAACCCAGAACCTCGAGGTATTAGGCGAAGAACAAAAATTAAAGACCAATAATTTGAGGGACAAAAATTAAAGACCATTGCCTTGGAAGGACAATCGTGCAGATGACCCATGTTTTAGATCTGCATTTTTTTGCGCGGATTGCCCTTCTTTTGGGGTGGTCTTTAAATTTTGCCCCTCAAATTTGTGGTCTTTAAATTTTTCCCTTTATATTTGTGGTCTTTAAGTTGTGCCCTTCGCTTGGAAAGGTGGGCGAATACATGAAGTTCTAGGTTCGAACCCCCGCTCAAGCATAAAATAAAAAAAATAATTTCGCAAGGCAGGACTGGAGGAGTGTATGCCGGATCCGGCATACAATCTTTAAGGAAAAGCTAAAGTTATGCCGGATCCGGCATAACTAAAAGTCCGCCTATAAGGCGAAATTTTCCTAAGACATAGTTTAGCTATGCACTTATGGGGCGAGTTTTAGATAAGGCATAATCAAAAGTATGCCCATAAGGCAGAACTTTTCTTTAAGGCATAGACTTTGCCTAATAAGGCAAACTTTTAGCCTTAAGGAAAAGTTCCGCCACGGGCATACTTTTAGTTATGTCCTTGGGGATACTTTTTAGTTAAGGCATAACTAAAAGTTTACCTTGAAAAGTAAAATATATATATATATATATATATATATAAGTTAAAGTCGCCCCTCCAAATAGACTTATAGTTAAACATAACTAAAAGTCGCCCTCCGGCGTACTTTTAGTTAAACATAACTAAAAGCACCGGAAGGGCATATAAAATTTAAACTTTGCCTTATAAGGCAAACTTTTAGTTATGTTTTATGGGACACACCTTTAGTTAAGGCATTACTAAAAGTTTACCTTGAAAAGTTAAATATATATATATATCTTGATAGAAATCGCCCCTCGCGTACTTTTAGTTATGTTTAACTAAAAGTCGCGGTGGGAAGCATACTTTTAATGGGCAAACTTTTATCGGACCGGCATAAACTTGTGAAGGAATTATCAAAGTCATGCGGACCGGCATACTTATGCCAAATACGCATGCATAAAGTATCTTAAGAGGTCGGTCCGCATAACTTTAGTAATTCCTTCACAAGTGTATGCCAGTGGGGGCATAGCGAATTTTAAACTCTGCTTTGCGATTTTTTTTAAAAATTTTGACTGTGTGTGGGTTCGAACCTGGAACCTATGGGTTTTAGCCGAAGGGCAAAATTTAAAGACTTCAAATATGAGGGGCAAAATTTAAAGACCACCCCAAAAGAAGGGCAATTCGCAGATCTGAATGTTAATTTCGAAGTTCGAAGCCCAACTTATGGAAGAATTGATTATTATTATTTTTTTTTTGCACGGCTTGTCCTTCATTTAGGGTGGTCTTTAATTTTGTGCTTTAAATTGGTGATCTTTAATTTTTGTCCTTCGCCTAATATCCCGAGGTTCCGGGTTCGAACTCCAGCTCAGTATAAAAAAATAAAAAAAATCTCAAGGCAGATATTTAGATTCGCGAGATAGAATTTTGCAAAATTCCGTTCATACAGAACTCTGCCTAAGGTAGAATTTTACCTTCATGCCAAAATTCTACCTTAAGGTAGAGTTTTGCATGCAAAATTCTGCTTTACGAATTCAAACTCTACCTTGCGAATTTTTTTAAAATTTTTGACTGAGCAGGGAGTTTGAATCGGAAACCAAGAAATTTTTAGCAAAGGATAAAATTTAAAGACCACTAATTTGAGGGACAAAAATTAAAGATCAGTCCTGCAAATTGCCCACTGATTTTTAGTTAGAGAAAATATAGAAAAGGCCCAAGTCGAATGTCAAAGCAAGGTCCAACATTGGAAGGTTAGGCTTGTTCTCTCTGTGTATGTGTGTTCTTTTCATCTTTTATTTTTCTTGTTGTTGATCGTGAGTAAAAGTGGATTTAAATCACAATGAAAAGTAAATCTTTGGGTGTGTTTGGTATCGAGGATAAGTAAATTTAATTTTTTCATATTTGGTTGGTTAAAATTCCGAAAAATATTTGATTTAGAAAAATAAGTTTCTTAAAAAAGAGGAAAATAACTTTTTTAGTATAGATACGGAAAAACAAGTTTCATAAGTCATTCCAAATTAATTGTGTCTTCCACTCTCCAACACATCTCACCCTACCTTCCACCCTTCTTTTCCCCTATCCCCACCACCCTGACATTCTTAACCCCCACCCCCACGTATCATAGTGTTTGCCTAGATTATGTACAAATATTCTTAAAATAATATTTTCTGCTTACATATCAAATACAAAAAAATCAGTTATTTTTTCAGGAAAACATTTTCTAAGAAAATAGGATTTGAACTTATGAGGGTGCAATTCGAACCACAGCCTTTTAGCCACTTGGTTGTCCGTAAGATGAGACACAATACTCCTTATGTACGTCCCAATTTATGCAGCACACTTTCCTGTTTAGTTTGTTTAAAAAAGAATGACACTTTTATTTAATAATTAGAAATAACTTAACTTTAAAATTCATCGTTTACCCTTAATGAAATAAATTATAGTCACACAAATGTCTAAGGTTTGTTTTAGACCATAAATATCAAAAGACTTCCTTTTTTCTTAAATTTTGTGCTAAATAAATAGTGCCGCATAAATTGAGACGGCGGTAATAGTTATGGTGACATGCTTGACCTATTTAGGTTAATTTAACCTCTGTCGTATTTCACAGTTTTCGTCAATCTAACAATTACTCTTATTCTTTTCATTTAAGTGTCTTAATTTAACTAAAAGACAAAATCTAAAAAAATAAGAGAATTTTTTTAATTTTGTAGCTTTAAACTAAAGATGTGTAATGTATCAAAATGCTTTTTAGAATCTTATAATCTTAAATATGAAATATAGAATGCTGGAATTAAAGAGTTATCAAATATATATATATATATAGTCTAAAAAAGAAAATAAGAGAGTTGAATTGAAGCAGAAGGAATAACCAAATTTTATTGATTATAAAACGGAGACCACAAAAAATGTTCATTTCTAACAAACTTAAAAGGAACAATGCTATTCAAAATTATATTTTAAAAAAAAATACTTTGAACCTGCCCCAACGGGACCATTTCTGCGTAAACCTTAGTAATATTAAAACGTGTCTTGCAATAATTGTGCTTGTGAATTGTGATATTATGCTAAGGTTTACATCACACGGTACGTTTGACAATAGCACATCGCCTTTATCAGTCATCATCATCTTTAGTAACTTGTCGAGCAGCATTTGTTAAATAAAAACAAAAACAATAAAAGTAAAAAGATATTTGAACTTTAATCCCATCAAGTTTGATTTGAAAATCATTATAGCCTGTCATTTTTTAACACATTTCCCTCTCTTATCTTGTGGTTTGTGGCTGAGAATACATAATTCATGCATAACTCCATCAAAACTAATACAATTTTTTGACTAGTCACTCACTGCTAGAAAATTTCTATTTTCCTATTGAAATTTTTACTGAAAAATGATCGGTAGCTATTTTTAACTGAATGTCTATAGAAAAAATAAAAAAATAGTGTTTTCACATGGAAAAATTAAAAAATTTCTCAGTGTTTCAATCAAAATTTGTTTCCCACCATGCATTTTCTCAGTGAGCTAGTTCAGCGAAAATGAGGTGAAAAAATTATATTTTATTACATAATTTTTTTACTAAATATCGGTGGGAAAAACCTTTGTTTCTCGTAGTGAGTAATCTCTTAAAGGCAATAAGTTTGTCAAAGCATTTGTAAGTATCAAAGCTAGATTTATGTACCTGTGAAAATATGGAATCGCGACAATTTATGCTTTGATATTTTGAGATATTGAGAAGGAAATATTTCGTTGAAAGATTCTATTATCGCCCCATCTGATGCATTTTTAAAACAGAGATTGTACTTTTTTCCTTTTAAGATGACTTTTCAATTTTGTTCAAGTACCTACAGTAGATCTGCAAACGTTCTTTAAAATGTTGAATTTAGACAAAACCAAACTGTATAGATATCTTCCCCTCGAAGATACTTGAAAAAGCATTATCTTATTGTAAATCTAAATTTTTTGATGATCCGACATATCTTTTTCTTCTATTTTATCGGTTTCTCTTTGCTCTCCACTTTAAGGCGTTTTACGAACCCAAATTATAGAAACTAGTTCAAACATTAATTTTTCCAGCTCTAATTTGGAATTAGGAACGTCGCGTGGAGAAGTTATTCATTAAGACAAATCTCTGATAAATTATCAAAAGAAGAATTCTTAACCATCCTTAATGGGACACTTCCATGATCAACTATTCTCAAGTTTCAACTCTAGGACCTTTCTTGTGTTCCAATTTATGTTGCAACATTATTATTTGGGGAATCAAACATATTCGCTTTTTACCACACCTTTATTAAATAATTTTTAATATTTTAAATTTTAATTATTACTTTTATTGGAAATTTCTATGTAATTTCTAGTTATATAAATTTTATTTTTAGAACTTAAAAAGTATGTAGCCGAATAGGCATAAAACTATTAATTACTTTGACTCCTGTATTCTGAACTTTGCCACGTAAAGTAAAATTAAGGAAGTATTAACCCATTAGTTTTTCTTCACTCCCGTATTTGTTGAAGATTATGAGGTGCGACTATAACTTTTTTTTTTTTTTTTGACGAAAATGGAAAGGCAAAAGACATAAATTGACTCTAAACTATATTCGAAATCTCGACATCACACTTAAAATATTATGGCGCCCTATTACCCCCTACACATTTAAAAAGTAAATTTATTTACCCCTTTTTAGCACCATATGTGATGATGTGGCAGTGAAAGTGTAAGCCCTTCCTCAGTAGCGCATGAAAGACATGAAAATGCTAAAAAAGGGACTAAATTATCCAGATGTCATCTTTCAATTGGTTATACAATTAATTACATTTAATTTAAAAATTCCTCTTTTTTTTTAAAAAAAAAACTTTTTATAGTTCTTTTCTCTTTCTTTCTTACCACTAAACCCGCCAGAAATTGCCAGTGTTGCTACAACCACACCTCCGCCTTCATGGCTCTTTCCTTCTCCTCCATCCCCATCACTTTCTTTTCTTCCACCTTTTCTAATGCTACATTTCTTTGAAGATCCGCGTCAGCAAGCCCAGCAAAAGACAAAGGCTTCGTGACACTATACTTTTTGGCAGTTTCGTGGCCTTTGTCGGCGGCGTAAGCCCTCGAAACCCAACATAGCTTAGCAAACCTTCGCTCCCCAAAAAATCAACGAATTACCAAAATAAAATTAAAAAAAAAAAAAAAAAAACCCCAAATCAAAATATAAGAGATCAAGCCAACAAAGTGGCCAAACGAGAAATTGAGTTTTTTTTTTTTTTTTGTTTCCCATCCGGTGTCCGGTACCCGCATTGGGGCCCGACTAATCCGGATTCGCGCCGGTAGTTCCACGTTGGGGGGCAAAGCACTCCTAACAAGATTTCCTCTCACAAGCGCTCGAACTCGAGATCTCTTGGTTAAGGATGGAGTAATACCAACCACTACACCACAACCCTTGTTGGTAGAAATTGAGTAAAAATGCACAATTTCATATCTCTATCGTCTGAAAAAGACAAATCAAAACCCTAAATTTGAAAGAAATGAAAATTCAAGATTAAGCAAAGTTGTGTGTGGATATGGAGAGAGAGAGAGAGAGAGAGAGAGAGAGAGAGAGAGAGAGAGAGAGAGATGGGGAGAAAGAAAGCGTGACCCTTTTTTCTTTTGTTGTTGCTTCACCAGAAGTTCTGTTTCGGCACGGGAAACAGAAGGAAATTTAGTTTTTTTTTTTTTTTTTTTTTTTTTTTTTTTTTGAAATGGTGACCATTAGTTTGTCTAGGAAAAAAAAAAAACCTATGCCAACGACACGTGTCCGCGGGCGTATACACAGCCAAGATAAAACCTGGTAGTGACGTTTGAGGGTGCTAAAAAAAATACTTTATAGGTTTTCGGGGGTGTAATAGGTCGTCATAATAGTTTAAGCGTGACATTGAGATTTCGGGTATAGTTTAGGGGTCAATGTGCGTCTTTTGCCAAATGGAAATTCAAAATTGTTGTTCTCTCTCGTCTGTTTTCCAAAGCATAGTCTATCACGAGCGGGGGAGATGGGGGTTGCGTATGTAGATTACTCCCTCCGTCCCAAAATAGGTGTCGTTTTAGCAAAATATCACGCTCAATAAGAAATCAATTAATATAATGTGGAGCTTACTAAACTAGCCCTATTTATTAGATGTTCTTACGAATGGAGCAATATTAAAGAAGACTAATTCTTTAATGCTAAGGACATATAGTTGGAAACACTTGCCATTTGTTGTCTTCAATTCCTAAGGTGACACTTATATTTGAGACAAACCTTTTTTGCTAAGGTGATGCTTATTTTGTGACAGAGGGAATATTAAATATGAGTTTGACATAACTCAATAATTTTAGTATAATTTTTTAAATATATATATTAAGAAATTTACTAAAATTGTATAAAATTAATTTTAGAATTTAATTACTAGTCTATAAGATTATTGTCCTAAACTTTAGACCTAAACATTAAATTCTGAATCCGCTTTTGATTACATAGTGTCAAGAAGGAGAAATCAGCTCAAACTATGATAACACCGAAAGACTTTATACCTTCTTCTTTTTTCCACCCTGTCTTTGGTCTTCTTTTTTCCACCCTGTGTCTGGTATCTGCATTGGAGCCCGACTATATTCGAATTCGAGCGGCGTAGGTACCCATTTTAGGTGAAGCGCTCCCTACCAAGAATTTTTCCATACACCAGGACTCAAACCCGAGATCTCTGATTAAAGGAGGAGCAATTTCATCCGTTGTACCACATTCTTTGATAGTAAAAGACTTTTTATACCTATGTGAGCTTTGGCTAGTATTTGTTGGAGTTTTGCTTCAGCTTCATGGAAATTTGTTAAAGACCGAAATGTTAAGGGGCAAAGAAATTAAACTATAAAGGAGCTAACAAATAATGGTCCACAGTAGGGGTGTACAAAGTAAACCGACAAACCGCACCAAACCGATTAACCGAGTCAAACCGAGAAAAAAACCCGACTAGTGGTTTGGTTTGACTTGGTTTGGTGTTGAGAAAAAAAACCCGATCATAATTGGTTTGGTTTGGTTTTAACTAAAAAAAGTCAAACCGAACCAAACCAACCCGATATTACATGTATTCAATTTTTAAAATATTTTATACATAAAAATATTTATTTGTAATGGAATTTATAAATATTTCTTTTATTTTTTCGTAGTTTTTTTTTATCTATTATCATATTATTCAAGCTTGAACTTAGAATTTTGAATGTCAATAAGTTTATATCCTATGGATATTTGTAACTCAAATAAAGTTCAAACCAAAACCAAATAACACTAACGCTAACAAAAGAAATTCAATTTACCACTAGGAATGACAATAATGTTGGATATCTATTCTTTAGTTTTGCATAATTAGTTTAGAGAGTGAAAATACATAACTTAAGTTTTTTTTCTTTGTCATGTAATTAATACTTATTAGCCATGCTTATTTTAGCATGACTTAGTATTTTTAGATTATGGTCATTTTCTTTATGGCTTGTTAATTAGCAATATTTATTTTAACCGATTTTATTAGTTTTTGTTGAATATTTTAATACAATGTCATCACTCTTCTCACATTTTATGTTATTTTCTTAAGAAATACTTTAATTATATAGTTGTATCTTACTAGGACAGAAATATTTGAAGTAAAAGTTATATGTATTGTATCAAGACTATTCCGAAAAAAGAAAAAAAACCCGAAAAACCCGAGAAAACCGAATAATCCGAGAAAACCCGAGGTTGAAAAACACGAATTTTATTGGTTTGGTTTGGTGTATAAATTTAAAAACCCGACACGATTAGTTTGGTTTGGTGTTTAAAAAATCCGAACTAACCCGGTCCATGTACACCCCTAGTCCACAGGCTGCTAGTGAGGGTGGTTCATTTTCGTAGCGAGGTGTGAAAGCTAATCTTCTTTTATAGAAAAATTGATTAGTAACAGTCATAATATCTAGTTAGATCAGTTCCCGAGAGAAAAGACAGGTCCGTCATTTGCGCGGAGAAAAAATATGAAGTACAAATATTTGTGTATCATTCTTAGATGTCGGTTGAAATTAATAAGTAATTGAATGAAGTACTAAGGGGTCGTTTGGTACATGATATAAGCTGGAATATCTCAGCACTTATTTTTTGTATCATATTTGATAGAAGGTATAAATTTATCCTGGGATAAATTGATATCTTCTACCAAACAGAAGCATAATCTTAAGGATGGGATATCCCACCTTATCCCACTAACCTTGGGATGGGATAAATTAGTCTCCGGATTATAATCCAAGGATTATAATCCCGGGATAATTCAGTCTGCGTACCAAACGACCCCTAAGGGTGTGTTTGGTATAAAGGAAAATATTTTCCCCGATAAATAATTTTTCTAGATATTTTTAAGAAATATAAGCAGGTTTCTTATTTTCTAGTAATTAGTAAGTACGAAAAATATTATCCCAAAAATATTTATATATAAATTAGGGAAACACTATAGGAAATAGAGGGGGTAGGGGGTGTCACTACTAAAAAATCACTATTATCCCACCAAAACTTCCCGCTGAAAATTTTTAGTGGCTATTCCCACAAAATGTCGATGGAAAAAATCTAATAGTAGTGTTTCACATGAAAAAATTGGGAAGTTCACCAGCGTTTCAATGTGAACTTGCCTCCCATCATACGTTTTCTCAGTGAGTTGGTTAAGTGGGAATGAAGAGGGCAAATCATATTTTATAACACAAAGGGTAAATCATATTTTAGAACACAAATTTTCCACTAAATGTCGGTGGGAAAAACCTTTATTTCTAAAAGATTGCGTAGAAGTGGTGGGAAATGAGTGGGGGCTATGGGGTGGGGATTATGGTCCATGGTGCTGAAATGTGTTGGAGGGTTAGAAGGAGACAATCAACGTCAATGCCATTATGAAATTTATTTTTTCTACTTTTATCAAAAAAAACGTCAAAATTTTTTAATTAACCAAATATGAAAAAATAAATATTTTTTCCTCGATGCCAAAGAGGCCCTAAGAGTTATGATACTTGTAAAGCAAATAATTTACATCAGTAAATGACGCATGTCATTTTAAGACAGAAAAAACAGAACTTTTGACCAAGTCTAATTACTTGAAGAGTCAATTCCAATTCACTTCTAATTCGCATCTGCTTATGTTTATCTAGATATATATGCAAGTTATAGTTAATAAATAAAAGTTTTATATTCATATATTTTAGTTCTATTCCTTTTAAAAATTCAAACACAAAAAAGAGTCTCAATGAAAAATGTTGCATAAGATGGTTATGGTTATTGTTCTCGTTCAATATGCGTGAAGAGATATTCCCAATCCTTAAATAATAGGGGTTAAAAGTAGAATGACTCTTATTTGAATGTGATTTTTTGTTTTAAGGTGTGAAGAGTCCTAGATAACACCAAATTGAAAAAGATTGCAACTTTTGACCACGCGGTTTGTTAGCCGAATCAAGCTGAAGATTCACGTGAACACTGCTGAGTTGCTTTAAACCTTCCAAACTTCTACTTATAGGATCTTATAATAAAAAGGAACAACTACAAATTTAGTTCTAAACTTTTAAAAATCAGTCCTTCATGCTCTTCACTAAAATTTGCTTAAAAAAATACTCCATGCTTTTCATTTCTAGTAGAGCTCCAACTAGGCGTATCTTATTTATGGTAAAAAAATCTAAATTCCATACTCACGTAAGTGAGACACGTCAAAAAAAAAAAAAAAAAAAAAGAGAAAAATTTAACTTTGCCCCTAAACTTTTGCAAATTATTCATGTATGCCACTCTCATCATATTTTTGTTCTTATTTAAGCAGCAAGCCGCCACCATCATAATCTGCAAGTGCCAAGGACTCAACCCGGTTAAGAAGGGGTCTCTCGTTAATACATTTTTTTTTAAGTAAGCTAGTTTTGTAAGCTAAATAAGTAGGTTTTCTTTCACTCTTGGAATGAACCTTAATTTAGCGATTCTATCAGACAGAAAGAAAGAAGTATGAAAGGATCTTTGAGTAATCTTGACTAAAGTTTAGGTAGAATATTACAGAGAAGTAAATATAATATGAAAAATCGATTTCGAAGAAAATCAAGCCGTTATAATGAAATGTTGTTATAACGAATGATGATTATAGAGAGTTTGACTATACTTTCGTATTCTGAACCCAGATAAATTAATTATCTATTTGATAAGCTTTTGAAAAGCTAAAAATGCTTATTTTAGAGTCTTAGATGTGTTGGACAACCTTTTAAGGAAAATATTAAATACTACTTAATATAAATCGAAAATAATTATGTTTCAAAAGCAGAAAAAACTAATTTTTTTTTTTCTAGAAACACTTATGAAAGTACAAAAATGTTTTTCTAATTAATTATCAAATACCAGCTGTTGCGTACAATAGAATCTTATGGATCGGCCCTTCCCCAGACTTCGACATAGCGGGAGCTTAGTGCACCGGACTTAAAAGAAAAAAAATCAAATACAAGCTGCTAATTTTAAGAATACTTTTTCAAAGTAAGTGGATTTTAAAAAGTTAGAACTAACATGATTTTTGTTTGGCATAATTATGTTGAGTTTCCGTACGACTTGGACCTTCAGTCAATTAGCCAACGAAACCGACAATCCAGTTGTTGTATCAAACGCCCCAAAATGAAAGACAGGAAAAGGAGCCGACACGATTCTTTTGTTTGTTTAAGGATCGCTTTGGCCGTTAGAATTATTCAATTTTATGCGGAAATATTTTTCACTTAATTTGAAAGCCATAAAAATTTCAAAATATAATTTGAAATTGTATTTGAAATTTGAAAAATACTTAAAATTCTATTTTCAATATTTTTTACCCATTTTTCACTTTTAGCATATTTAAACAATCAAATATTATTTTCACCAGAAATCTTCTGCCTTTCCTTCGGTGATCGCCCGCCTCTGATTTCCTTCTTTCCTTGGCCCTCCTTGTGCCAACTCTTCGGGTACATAACATCTTCCGGAGCGGGTCATACCATGGGCGACTGCGACCTCGACAACAAACTCTTTCCTTGGTGTCGGAGTGACACCTTTGGACAATTGTGCTATAGTCCACTCCTAAAAAAATCTGTATTTTCCAACTGATTTCCCCCTTTAAAATGTTCAGTATATTTCCCACCGAATATCGATGGAAAAAATCTAAATAGTAGTGTTTCACATGAAAAATTTAGAAAATTTCCCAAAGATTTCAGTGGGTACTTATTTTCCACTGTGAATTTTCCCAGGAAAGGATTGGTTCGAAATGAAGTGGAAAAATTATATTTTATAGCATAAATTTTCTACCGAATATAGGTGGAAAAAATCTTTGTTTCTAGTAGTAGTCAAACACAACTCCATCTTCAACATTTTAAATAAAGTGAAAAATATTTGATTTTCATGGCCAAACGCCTACTTAACCAGGATTTTTTTTTTTTTTTTTGCATCTTAAAAAATGCAAAAAGTAAAGTGGAGTTAGGCCACGTGTTTTAGAGTTTGATACGTGAATGCCACACGCGGAACACGTAGCGTGACTAATAAAGCAGTTTATTCATGTTTCCCTTAAAGTAAAAGTGAAGAAGTAGGTAGAATCAAATGCCAATCACGGGCGTCACACAAAGTAGACCACTTCATGTGATTGTCACGTACACATCACGGGACTAACGTGTTAGAATAGAACTGCAGATAATGAAATTATCTCTATTTTAAATCGCAATATTTCCTTTTTAATTTATAAACTAATTTGATTTTTTTTTTAAAATTAATTCGATAATTGGCATGACTTATGTTAGATCAGAAATTCTATAAGCTCGTTTTCTTTCTTAAATTTTATATTCATTCAAATAGGTTTACATAAAATAAAATATGAGAGTAATTCAAATACTCCCTCTGTTCACTTTTACTTGTCTAGTATTCTAAAAATGGATTTTCACTTTTACTTGTCACTTTTAAAGATATCAAGAAAAGACAATTTATTTTTTCCTATTTTACCCGTAGTATTAATTACTCACTTCAAATCATTTTTCAAATCCAATAAAAATATGCACGAATTAATATGGGTACATTGGTAAATTATGCCCTTTCTTAAACAGCGTGAAAAGTCAAAAGTTGATAAGTAAAAGTGAACGGATAGAGTAGCATATTAAAGCAGGAGGAGGGCTGTGTTAAATGAGTATGCTCTGCTACGTAAATGTCAAGAGAAAATAGTCAAATGCCCTTTCAACGTATATTCGGATTAATTATGACGCACCCAACCTTTGCGGGCGACCTATTACCCCCTTAGCCTTATTTTTTCTGTATTTTTGTACACTTTTTCGGCTAATGTGGCACAAAAAAAATTTCAAGACTAGTTGCACAAGGGAGAGTGTTGCACACTCTCCGCCACATCAGTGCCACTTTTCCTTTCTTTTTTTCATTTGATTTTTCTTTTATTAATTATATTTACACTAATTAACCTCTAATTAACCATTAAACCCTCCATTAATTTTATCTTCTTCATTACTAAACCCTTCTTCTTCTTCTTCTTCATTTCAAGAAATCAATCAACCCATTTTCTTCCTCCATTAACACACACACATTCAATTTCATCATCAATCATAAATATCTTTTCAAGAAATCAACCAACCCATATTCTTCTTTCATTAACACACATACATTCAACCCATTTTCTTCCTCCATTAACACACACATTCAATTTCATCATCAATCATGCATATCTTTTCAAGAAATCAACCAACTCATTTTCTTCCTCCATTAACACGCACACATTCAACCCATTTTTTTCCTCCATTAACACACACACATTCAACCCATTTTCTTCCTCCATTAACACACACACATTCTTCGTGTTCTGCAAATTCTGGGCCGCAGCCATGTTCATCACGTTCTTCATACAAATTTTACTCCAAATCCACCCGAAATACACTTCAATCTCAACCAAACAACCCAAAATTTCAGTTTTCGAACCCCTCTCGTAGGGGCGGTTCTTTTGAGATATTACCCACTCAAAATAGAGCTCGTTTGCGGCAATCCGAAAATTCCAACTTGAAGCTTTGAGCTTCAACAATGGCGGACAACTGTGTTCTTCATGTTTCCAGACTTTAATTCGATGATTAAATACGTTTCCAGCTTCAAATGATACACACAATTTATTTTAACATTAAATCTCCAAATCTAAAGCTCTGGACAAATTCAAATCCAGCTTTGTTAGACTTAAATGGCGTACAGATTTTCGTCTCAGATCCGTTCGTCAAACAACAAATAATAGCTGAAATCAGTTAAACGCCATTTCACAGCTCCAATTGACAATACGAGCAATTTAGCAATACCCAGAACTTCAAGCCTCAAATACGAACATCGGCAACTCTAAATTCGAAGAAACCACTTGTTCTCTTTGAATATAGCAGCAAGGTTTGAAACCTCAAACACCCACCAATGGAGACCGTTGTTCACAATAGATTCAAATGGGTTGAATGTGTGTGTATTAATGGAGGAAGAAAATGGGTGAGTTGATTTCTTGAAAAGATATTTATGATTGATGATGAAATTGAATGTGTGTGTGTTAATGGAGGAGAAAATGAGTTGATTGATTTCTTGAAATGAAGAAGAAAAAGGGTTTAGTGATGAAGAAGAGAAAATTAATGGAGGGTTTAATGGTTAATTAGAGGTTAATTAGTGTAAATATAATTAATAAAAGAAAAATCAAATGAAAAAAAGAAAGGAAAAGTGGCACTGACATGGCTCCGACGTGGCACTGACGTGGGGCTGATGTGGCGGAGAGTGTGAAACACTCTCCCTTGTGCAACTGGTCTTGAATTTTTTTTGTGCCACGTCAGCCAAAAAAGGGTACAAAAATACATAAAAAATAAGGCCAGGGGGGTAATAGGCCGCCCGCAAAGGTTGGGTGCATCATAATTAATCCGAGTATCCGTTGAGGGGGCATTTGACTATTTTCTCTAATTGTCAATAAATAACGAATCAAATTTTTTGTTATTTGATTTTGTGTATTTTTCTTTTTTATGACAAGGAAATTTGCATTCGCTGTTCTTTGGGTGCGCACAAGATAAATTTCGTTTCAGTGTAAGCCCGCAAACCACACATGAGAGATAAGTTGCACTAGACAAATCCCCGTTCGACGAGCTCGACCTAAAAAATATACAAAGAATTTTTTTGGGAGATTCTCTGCTCAAATAACATCGCCACGATAACGAGTTTTTGTATATGTTAATAGTGTAAAATTCAGATTTTTGTTATCAATATATCTTTTCTTGTTACTCCAACAGATTAATTACTTTATCGTTTAGATCACCATATCAAACTTATATTGTAGATATAATTAGACGTTGTTATAGGTCTTTCAACATTATTGTGCAAAGAAATTCTATATTTAAATGCCTGAATTTTTTTCTCTTTTAATACATGTCTACAACTGCTACAAAATATTGCATGAGGCATGATCTATAAGCTCGCGTGCGTGACAACTCATGTATTAAAACCTGCCACCATCTCATTCTCCACGTGATTTCAATATCTCCATTGATTTTTTCTTTTTCTTTTTTATTATTTATTTGAAGTTAATTAGTAATATGTTGTTTTTGTGATATATTGAAAAATAAACTTAAAAAGGTGTTAAAGTCTTTCATAATAAGTCACACAGCTAAAAATTACATGCTGTAATTCTTAGTAATACGATCCACCATTCCTTTTTTATTGGATCATTGGATGGAGTAGTTTATTTAGTTAGTTTGTCTATAAGTTCTTTTAAACAAAGCATATATATATACTGAAGAATAATTTTTGAGCTTTTTTAAGTTCCATGTTTCTTGCAAAAACAGACTTATAATGTATGTTTACTTTAAAAATACAACAACATAATGCAATAGAGTTTTGGCAGAAATAATGGATACTATCCAGAGGCAAATCTAGGATTTCTGGAGCATGGGTTCACCACTAAAAAAAAGAAGAAAAAAATGTATTAAGCGGGAATTGATTCCTAGTCCCTTAGGTAAATAACTCAACTTTCAACCAAGTGCACCATTAAGTCTTTTGTAGCATGTGTTCCAATAGGTAGTATTATACTAATTTTAAAAAATATATACATAAAATACCTAGTTTTATGGCCTGACCATGTGTTCACGTGCTCCAAAAATAGGGCCTAAAATCGCCTCTGATACTATCTAATGTTGAAATAATAGACGCTTGCAGCGTTTAGAAGTTGTGTCATGGCAGTTACATTTCCATAAGTTTAAACGTAAGAGAATTAAAAAAAAAACACTCCCCACGTTTGTTTTTTATCTTATAGATATCCTCTGTTAATTTATTGATGCATAAATATTTTTAACTTTATTTTTTTTATCTCAAATAAATCCCTAAATAATTAAATGAATTCAAATATTAATAAAAGTCGCATAAAGGTATATTTAAATCTATTTAATTGTTCAAAAATATAATTGGACATTTTAATTATTCAAGGGCATTATGCCTGGAAGTGGACCTTGAACAAGAACAAAACCTTGGAAAATAGTCTTGCGCCTATCTCATCGAGTGCTTTAGTTTGTCTCATTACTAATTATCGTCCACTGCTCGTTTCTGGAATATCTTGTGAGCCTTTTATTTGTTTAATTCTGTTGTGATATTGATGTAATAGTTAGAAGTTAGTAGTATTAACTGACAACATCTAGAAGTAGTGGTACCTAAGTGTAATTAGATTAAGTTAGTAACTAACTAAGGCAGTTAGTTGTTATGTAATATAAATAGCACAGTTGTATATATAAAGCAACACAATTCATTCTTCTTAATTCAATCTCTCTTCACTGAACCTTCTTCCTCATGAACTCTCAGTTTTCATGAATGCCATTGATGATTCTAACATGGTATTAGAGCTAGGGTTAGGAAATTGACAGATTGAGACTCGATTTCATTCGATTTGTTCATTATTTTCTTCGAATTCAATAGACAAAACTACTTGTGGTGAAGAAGCAATTTAGAAATTGACTTCATCATCCATAAAAGTAGCTAAAAGTGTGTTCGAAGTGCTCGAATTTGTGTTCAAAGTGCTCGAATTCACTGAATTTACTGTTCGATAGAAGTTTTTCAATCAATTTCTTATCGATCTACATCAATGGCGGTCGAGAATACAGAAACTAATAGAAGAACATCTGGAACAACTGCAAATGCATCTGGTGGTGATATGACGGTAATTGATCATCGGCATCCTTTGTTTCTACAAACATGTGATACTCCAGGTAGCTCTCTCATTTCTATACAGCTAACTGGTTCCGACAATTATGCATCTTGGAGTAGATATATGAGACTTGGACTGCTAGGTAAAGGTAAACTAGGGTTCATTGATGGAAAATTTCCAAGAGATAAGTTTGATTCATCTTTACATGATTTATGGGATAAATGTAATACAATAGTTCTCTCATAGATTATGGTATCTGTTAGTAAGGAATTGCTTAGTGGATTAGTATATGCATCTAATGCACAGAAGGTTGGAATGATTTGAAGGTGAGATTTGATAAAGTTGATGGCTCTCGAATCTTCTACTTACCCAAAGAGATAGCAACCCTAACACAAGGGATTTCTTCTGTTGCAATATACTTCTCTAGAATGAAAGAACTATGGGAGGAGTTTGATTCACTGATGCCTTGTCCAGGGTGTCCTTGTCCTGAGTCTAAGACAGATGCAGAACATTTTGAATATCAAAGACTAATGCAATTTCTAATGGGACTAAATAAGTCATTTAATCAGTGTAGAAGTCAAATTATGATGATGTATCATGTACCTAGTGTCAACAAAATCTACTCTCTGGTTGTTGCTGAAGAATGTCAGAGGATTCTAGGAAAGTCCAACTCTGTTAATAGTGGAGGTGTAACTGATGGAATGGCCTTCTATGAAGGAAAAAACAATATGAATTTTGGTGGAACTAGTGGAAAACAAAGCAATGCATCATCTGAGTACTTTGGAGGAAAGATGAATAGGACTCATGGTGGGGGACAAGCTAACATGACAAACTATGGTGGTGGTCAAGGGAGTATGTCTTATGGTGGAAAAGGAAACATAGCATCCAGTTCAGGTCAAAGTCATATGACACAGAGCTCAAACTTCAGAGCTAAGAAGGGAAATCTATTTTGTGAGTTCTGTAATTGGAAAGGATACACAAGGGAAACTTGCTATAAGCTGCATGGTTACCCTACTGACTTTAAGGGCGAGAAAGGAATCAATACAATTAATACAATCCTGTTGTTGCAAACTATGCAGGAGGCTTCTTTGAGCAAGGTAGAGGTTACAATCCTGCTGTTGCAAACTATGCAGGAGGCTTCTTTGAGCAAGGTAGAGGTTACAATCCTGTTGTTGCAAACTATGCAGGAGGCTTCTCTGAGCAAGGTAGAGGTGGAAAGTTCTACTCTAGTTTTGATGGTCACTGTAGTCAAGTTCAAATGTGTGGTAGCAGTTCTGGAGGTCAACCAAGGACTCACACAGTTCCCTCAGGTCACTTCTTCACTCAAGAGTAGTATTTGCAGATTCTTCACCTGCTAGGCAAGGAATATGGCACTGATCATGGTGCTGACAATGAAGTAAGAGCAACAAGTATGATGCATAACTCTAACTTGTCCATTGATGATGATAAGTGGATAATAGATTACGTGCATCCAAGTATATGGTGAAAGACTTAAAATTGTTAAGCAATACTAAATCAGTAAGTAAAACTAGAGGCAAGGTTCACTTACCAACAGGCAGTTTGGCTAAAGTAAGTCATATAGGGTACTCAAAAGTGCTACAAGGACTTGAGATCAGTAATGTCCTTCACATCCCTGAGTTTAAGTACAACTTACTCTCTGTGTCAAAGCTCACAACAGAACTGAGTTATTGTGCTTTATTCTTCCCTGACTTCTGTCTTTTCCATGACCTTTTCAATGGGAAGGTGAGGGGGATTGGAAGACTTGAACATATGTATATGTCTTGTATGCTGATTGTCAGCTGAAATCACAAGGACCTCAGATTGGTGGACCTAGAAGTCCTACAGTTTCTTCTGTTGTAAATACAATAAAACCCTCTAGATCAAGTGTGTCACTTTGGCATAAAAGATTAGGGCATGTTTCTTTTACAACCCTAAGAAAACTAAGTTGCTTTAAACATGTATCATTGTCAGATTCTGATAATCATTGTAGTGTCTGCCCTTTAGCCAAGCAATCAAGACTTCCTTTTCCTGTGAGTACTTCTAATTCTACAAATTATTTTCAACTGTTGCATGGTGATGTTTGGGGCCCATATGAGTGCCAACCTATAATGGAAAAAGATATTTTTTAACCTTGGTTGATGATTTTTCAAGATACATATTGTTGTTCTTGTTGAATTCTAAATCTGAAGTAGTAGTTGCTCTTAGGAATTTTCTCACTATGATCAAGAATGTATTTGGTGCATCTGTCAAGGTGTTGAGGACAGATAATGGATGTGAGTTCTTCAATTCACAAGTGACTGAGCTTGTCAATTCCTTAGGTATTATCCATCAAAGTTCACGTGTTTACACACCCCAACGTAAATGGGGTGGTAGAAAGAAAACATAGATCTATATTTGACACAGCTAGATCATTAAGATTTCAATCATCCGTTCCTTTGAAGTTTTGGGGTGGCTGTGCTCTAACAGCAGCTTATTTGATTAATAGAATTCCTTCTCCTGTGCTTAGGGCAAAACTCCATTTGAAATTCTCTATGACACATCACCCTGCTTAGATCACATTAGAGTTTTTGGGTGTTTGGCATATGCCACTCAAGTGAGGAAACATGATAAGTTCTCTTCTAGAGCTATCCCGTCTGCGTTTGTTGGCTATTCTTCACTTCAAAAGGGTTATAAACTGTACAGTCTTCACACAAAAGAGTTTCTTAGTAGAGATGTGGTCTTTAAAGAGGATATTTTTCCTTATTCTTAGATGACAACTTCCAGTGCACCTTTGTTTCCAGTCTTACAATTCACAGGTACACCAGAGGTTTCTTCTCCTATTAGGATTCCTGCTGATATGCATGCCACTTCATCCTCATCTGCATCTGACATATCTCCTGCTATTCTTGGAGATGAGTTGCACCATGATGATCAGCCACCTGATGTTATCAATGAGTTACATAATGATAGTCAAACACCTGATACTACTTCTGCTTGTTCTAATGCACCACTTGTTATTTCTGCTCATGCTCCTGACAAAAAAAGATCCACCAGACTAAGCAGACCTCCAATTTGGCATCAAGACTACATTACTAAGTCTTCTGGTTCAGATGTTTGTCTTCTTGTCTCCAATCATGTTGGATATCAATGTCTTTCACCTACTTACAGTACTGCTCTTTCTTCCTATTCAGCTATCAGTGAACCTCACTCTTTTCAAGAGGTTGCTCTTGATCCTAAATGGGTAGATGCTATGAAATCAGAAATTGCCGCCTTGGAAGAGAACAACACTTAGAGTATTGTTGACTTGCCACCTAGCAAGCACCCCATTGGATGTAAGTGGGTGTTCAAAGTCAAGTACCTTGATTCTGGTGCTATTGAAAGATACAAAGCCAGATTAGTTGCCAAGGGATTTGCTCAAAAAGAAAGGCAGGATTACTCAGAGACATTTTCTCCTGTGGCCAAAATGGTCACTGTCAAGTCTATTATTGCTATTGTTGCTGCTAAAGGCTGGTCAATTGCTCAAATGGATGTTTACAATGCATTCTTGCATGGTGATTTGGTGAATGATGTATATATGGTGATTCATCAAGGATTTTGCAGACAGGAGGAGCATGGTAAGGTCTGCAAATTAAACAAGTCATTATATGATCTTAAGCAGGCTCCAAGACAATGGAACCTGAAGTTGACAGATTCTCTAGTACAACTTGGATTTGTTCAAAGTCACTATGACTACTCACTCTTTACTAAGAAAGAAGGTGGTGATCTGATAGTAGTATTGGTGTATGTGGCATTGATAAAAAGAACCAAGAATGATTTAAAGCTAAGATTCAAAATAAAGGACTTAGGTGACTTAAAGTTCTTCTTAGGCATATAATTTTCCAGGTCTAAGGATGGTATAGTCATAAGTCAACGAAAGTATGCTTTGGAGCTTATATCTGAGATGGGCTTGAGTGGGACTAAATCAGTGCAAGCTCCTCTAGATCCAAATCTTAGACTGACTTCTACAGAATATGACACATATATTAGTGAATCAAGGGATGATTCAGCTAACAAACTAGTAACAGACAAACCTCTTGCTAATATTGAAAGTTTCAAAGATTGGTGGGCAGGCTGTTATATCTTACCATGACTAGAGTAGACATCTCTTTTGTAGTACAATCTCTCAGCCATTTTATGCATGCACCAAAGGAGTCACACATGGAAGCAGCTTTAAGAGTTGTAAGATATATTAAATCAGCTCCGGGCTTAGGGTTGTTGATGCCCTCACAAAGTTCAGAGTTTCTAACCACATACTGTGACTCAGACTGGGGAACCTTTCTAGAAACCAGGAGATCAGTAACTGGCTACTTGGTGAAATTTGGGAATGCTTTGGTATCTTGGTATCTAAGAAGCAGGAAACAGTAGGTAGAAGCTCTGCAGCAGTAGAATTCAGAAGCATGGCTTCAGCAGTCTAAATAACTTGGCTGATTGGTTTATACAAAGAACTAGGGGTTGAAGTCAAGCTACCAGTGGATCTATATTGTGATAGCAAAGCTGTCATGCAAATAACAGCTAACCCTATCTTTCATGAAAGAACCAAGCACTTTGACATTGATTGTCACTTTGTTAGAGAGAAACTCACACAAGGAATGATCAAGACTCACCATGTGCCGGCAACAGAACAACAAGTTGATCTGCTAACTAAGAGCTTAGGCAAGAGTCAACATTTGTATTTGCTGTCCAAGCTGGGCTTGCAAGATATCTTCCAAGCATAAGCTTAAGGAGGGGTGTTGTGATATTGATG
This sequence comes from Lycium ferocissimum, assembly GCF_029784015.1. Classification (NCBI taxonomy): domain Eukaryota; kingdom Viridiplantae; phylum Streptophyta; class Magnoliopsida; order Solanales; family Solanaceae; genus Lycium; species Lycium ferocissimum. The sequence goes on along the minus strand of NC_081349.1, from coordinate 45,445,710 downwards.
TAATAGTTAGAAGTTAGTAGCATAAAAGTGACAACATCTAGAAGTAGTGGTACCTAAGTGTAATTAGATTAAGTTAGTAACTAACTAAGACAGTTAGTTGTTATGTTATATACACAACACAACTGTATCTGTAAAGCAACACAATTCATTTTTCTTAATTCAATCTCTCTTCACAGAACCTTCTTCCTCATGAACTTTCAGTTCTCATGAATGTCATTGATGATTCTAACAAATTCCATTGCAATACTCGTCGTTTATAACCACTTCAACTGCAAGAATTATTTTCCAAAATATCAAAATCTCTTTGAGGTTATTTGTACAATCCCTATGAAGATGATAACTTTTTTACATTGTTTTTAGATAATAACGAACTTTGATTTTTATATGTCATTTGATGGTTTTATCCCGAGAAAACTAATTCGAAAATAGTTGGAACCAAATAATCTCATACACTATCACGAAGCTAATTTTCTTTTATCCTATGAACCAAACTATTCCTTAGGATCTGAATGAATTTTCGTTGTTGACTTTTTGTTTTGGTTAAATAGGAACCTTCATCACATGGTCTACTGAAATCTCTTTTCAACAGTAAAATATCTAATTTTGACAAGCAGGGAGCTGTTTAAATTCATGATATGTGACTTTTTTTTCGGGGGGTGTGAGATATGCGATTTTGATAGGGTGCGGAACCAAAATGCCCCAAAAAAAAAACAGTTTCGACCAAAATACCCCAATAAAAAAAAATGTTACGAAAATGCCTTTAGCGCAGTAAATTAAAGGAGACGCGCTATAGTGGTTTTTTTTTTTTAATTTCCCTGCTCTTTTGGTTAACCCTTCTTTCGTTACACTTTTTAACGTACTTTGACCATAGATTAATCATGCTTCGGGATCCCGAAATTTCAATATTTTATATAGAACCCTACTTATTTTTGTGCGTTTAATTAGGTAGGATCAACACATCAAGGATACACAAAAGTTCGGATGACCGTTTTAGAGGTTGAAAAGTGCTCGAACGCCATTTTCGTTCAAGGATCGGTGACATTAGCTTGAAGTTCTTTACGAATACTTAAATTTGTTCATTAATAATTAATCAAAAGTTAGTCAAAATGGCAGCGTTCATGCAAAAAAAAAAAAATTAAATTAAATTGCATCATTCATAACCTTGAGTAGATGAAAATACTTAACACACTAATTCATTAATAAGAAACCCATGATATATTAAAAATACAACCACAACATTCTTGAAAAAAAACTTAATACTTAATTTAATACATCAATTAATGCTCTTGAGTTGATCTTCCGCCACCACCGCGAGATGTGCCACCACCGCTAGAGTACTTCCACCACTAAAGTTTCCTCCACCCCGAGAGGTACTTCCACCGCGAGATGTAGTTTGACCACTATGCCGTAAGTGGGACACTTCGCGCTTATCATGACCAACATAATTGCAAAATGAGCATTTTCGAGTGTATCTCCCCGGTGGAACATCCATTTCATTATGAATACGCGAGTATGCATTCTTTCTGAATTTACGGATAAATGCTTTATTTGCAACTATTGAAAATGGATCTGGTGGCTAATAATTCTCACTACCAAGTGGATAGAACCTTCCAAAGATACGTTTTTGCATAATTTTCAACCGTATACTCCTCGGCCATGTAAGAGGAGGCGTTCTTTCCCATTGTGATAAAACACTTGAAGGCGTGAGAACATGGCATGTGATATGATTGCCACTTGCCGCGTGTGCACGTTCTTGGAATCTCACAAATTGTGTGAACGTTACCTCCTTTACCTTGGTGCATACTTGTTGTGAGTTCAAATATGCGCTTCGCAGGGTTGTACTTCATCCGATCATGTTTCTGAGCCTTATATTTGTGGTACTCGAATAGTTTTAACGGTTTTGGCATCCGTCTTAGACGCCTGCTTGCATGTGCTTTGGCCTCTTTTGATCTCGACGAACCGCTCCTGACACCTTAAATGTCATTCTCACCATTGCGGTGACGGGTAGTCCCGTGCGATTTCAACAAGCCATTGAATGACTCGGAAATTTGTTTGTTGTCGGCATACCCCATCGTCTACCTTCATCCTTGTGTAATGTCCATTTGTCTTTATCAATTGCATTTAACCGATGGAAGGCTTCCTCATTCGCCCGCCTAATAATGTCCATTTGCGGGTTAAACTTCTTCTCCGATGCTGTTGCGGTAGCCCGCCCACATCCAATTGCAAAGTCTTTGGGATTCGATATGCCTTTTGGAAGTTTGCCTTCAAATGCCTTAAACAATAATGATGGTAGGCAAAGGGTGGCTGCCACCCCTACAAATTGAACATATTGTGCAATATGCCAGCATTTTTGTATGAGATCACACATATTCCCATGCGATCTTTAATAACGTGTTGCCTTAAGTAGTCCAAAAACATACCCCACGTACTAATGCTCTCATTAGCTGCAATTGCAAAAGCTAGAGGGAATATAGCTCCATTCCCTCGGATCTGAATATTTCACACTGCAGAAATCATCATTACGTTCTATAAGAAGGTGGGGATTTAGCTCATCTAGTTTGAAATCACTAGTATCGCTCGAAAAAGCTATGATTTGAACTCTCATCGTCAACGCTATTTGGTTCTTTTGGAAGGATTAAAGACCAAGTGAGTTTCTACTACTCGACATTGAATATGGTGTAGTCTAATAACAAAGAAAGGGCTACTTATATAGTTGCAAACCCCAGTACCACAGGGGGGGGGGGGGGGGGGAAGGGTCTTTATGACCCTACCTACTTACCTTATTGTAAGAAAAATGTTAATCTTCATCGGACATTTCACATCAAATCCCACTTGATCTAAATCTTGTGCTACCATATATACCATATTCTACCCTATGGTAACGTATTTGCATCCGATTGTTCGCTTGCGAAAACGATTAAGAGCCAAATTAAACTCTTGTGGAGTTCCGCGAGGCATTGACATAGCACGTTTTTTTGGGCGTTTAAGCCCTACGACGCTAACTTGTGCTCCGGTCTTTGCGGCCTCCCTAACACGCCAATCCCACTCCTCTGTCATTTTATTATTGTATTCTCGATTGAATCTATCGTTAGGGTTATTTGAGTAATGAAAATCATCATCATCTAGTTCCCAGGTCCTACCCATTGCTTCAAATATGTTTGCTGGAGTGAATGATATAACACGGTTAATATCTCTAAATTGATCAAAAAATGACATAGTAGCTCAATTTTGTGTGAAATGTTGTGTGGTTGGTAACAACTATTCGTCAAATTACGTTATATAAAGTTTGATTCGAATCATGACGTTTTTCTGTTTGATAGGTGAGGTGACAAATGGAGCTGTATAGCGCAGTAAAATTATGCGTTATATCGTATAACGCAGTAATTTACTGCGCTATAGCGTCATAGCGCAGTATTTTACTGCTTTATACCGTCATAACGCATTATTTTACTGCGCTATACTGCTGAAAATTAGCATGACGCTGTAAAATAATGCGTTATGCATCACCTCCACACTTATTTGATTAGACGTAACACTGTAATTGCATGCATGCGTTGGTTGGTTATAAATACCGAGTTCGCATAACGCAAAAAAAGTAAAAAATTCAAAGTTTCATCTAGTTTTTGCGTTTTGTATTCCTCTAAATTATTCAAAGTATAGCGGATGTTCCAAGAATTAAAGTTTCTTTATTAAGGACGGACAAATTATATTCGAGGAAAATAATTTAACGCTATGATTCTTCCCCAAAATACCATGTTAAGTTTCCACTTGACTTAAAATTCTCAAAACTACTCCAAGCCTTGTATAATAGATTACAAATTAGTAGAAGTGATTTGATCTAAATATAATTGGAAAATATTCAACGTCATTTACGCCGCAAGGTGTAACTAGTTATGGTCGGTGGTACATTCAAAGACGATGAATCGTTGGTGATTTTTTGAAGGCGCCTTATGATTATAGGAAATGCATAACTTTAAACGTCCTTGAAATGTATATAGAAAGGTCCCCGTTAATCGACTTGAATTCATGGTTAGGGCTCCTCGGGAAGCCCCGTCTATAATTCGAGGCGAAGTCACTCAAGCGAACTACTTATCAACACAATTACCCCGACATGAGTACCTATCAAAGCATTTTGACTAGCCAAATGCCTCTGGATAGTTTAAGTCATCAATTTGACGGGCAGTGGTAAATATTCATTCTTTTTAGAATTGTTATTATTATTAGTATTGTTATTATTATTATTATTATTATTATTATTATTATTATTATTATTATTATTATTATTATTATTATTAGTATTGTTATTGTTGTTATTATTATTATTATTATTATTGTCGGCTGTAATATCAATAGATGGAACACGTATGTACGGGAAGTATGACATAAAGGCGCTAATAGCGGTTGAATGGATGCAAATGGAGCTATATTCCCTCTAGCTTTTGCAATTGCAGCTAATGAGAGCATTAGTACGTGGGGTATGTTTTTGGACTACTTAAGGCAACACGTTATTAAGGATCGCATGGGAATATGTGTGATATCAGATAGAAATGCTGGCATATTGCACAATATGTTCAATTTGCAGGGGTGGCAACTACCCTTTGTCTACCATCGTTATTGTTTAAGGCATTTAAAGGCAAACTTCCAAAAGGCATATCGAATCCCGACACTTTGCAATTGGATGTGGGCGACTGCAGCATCGGGGAGAAGAAGTTTAACTGCAAATGGACATTATTAGGCGGGCGAATGAGGAAGCCTTCCACTGGTTAAATGCAATTGATAAAGACAAATGGACATTACACAAGGATGAAGGTAGACGATGGGGTATGCTGACAACAAACAGCTACGAGTCATTCAATGGCTTGTTGAAATACGCACGGGGACTACCGTCACCTGCAATGGTGAGAATGACATTTAAGCGAGGTTGTGGAGCGGTTCGTCGGTAGATCAAAAGAGGCCAAAGCACGTACGACGAAGGTCTAAGATGGATGCCAAAACCGTTAAAACTTATTCGAGTACCACAAATATAAGGCTCAAAAACATGATCGGATGGAGTACGACCACACAGCGCATATTTGAACTCACACAAGTGTGCGCCAAGGTAAAGGAGGTAACGTTCACACAATTTGTGAGATTCCAAGAACGTGCACATGCGGCAAGTGGCAATCATATCACACGCCATGTTCTCACGCCTTCAAGTGTTTTATCACAATGGGAAAGAACGCCTCCTCTTACATGGGTAGAGGCATACGGTTGAAAATTATGCAAAACGTATCTTTGGAAGGTTCTATCCACTTGGTAGTGAGAATTATTAGCCACCAGATCCATTTTCAATAGTTGCAAATAAAGCATTTATCCGTAAATTCAGAAAGAATGCATACTCGCGTATTCATAATGAAATGGATGTTCCACGGGGAGATACACTCGAAAATGCTCATTTTGCAATTATGTTGGTCATGATAAGCGCAAGTGTCCCTTACGGCATAGTGATCAAACTACATCTCGCGGTGGAAGTACCTCTCGGGGTGGAGGAAACTTTAGTGGTGGAAGTACCTCTGGTGGTGGCACGTCTCGCGGTGGTGGCGGAAGATCAACTCAAGAGCATTAATTGATGTATTAAATTAAGTATTAAGTTTTTTTCAAGAATGTTGTGGTTGTATTTTTAATATATCATGGGTTTCTTATTAATGAATTAGTGTGTTAAGTATTTTCATCTACTCAAGGTTATGAATGATGCAATTTAATTAAGTTTTTTTTTTTTTTTTTTGCATGAACGCTGTCATTTTGACTAACTTTTGATTAATTATTAATGAACAAATTTAAGTATTCGTAAAGAACTTCAAGCTAATGTCACCGATCCTTGAACGAAAATGGCGTTCGAGCACTTTTCAACCTCTAAAACGGTCATCCGAACTTTTGTGTATCCTTGATGTGTTGATCCTACCTAATTAAACGCACAAAAATAAGTAGGGTTCTATATAAAATATTGAAATTTCGGGATCCCGAAGCATGATTAATCTATGGTCAAAGTACGTTAAAAAGTGTAACGAAAGAAGGGTTAACCAAAAAGAGCGAGGGAAATTAAAAAAAAAAAAAAAACCACTATAGCGCTTGATAAATTCTTGCTGCTATAGCGATTAACGAGCCGTGTCCGTTAACTCTTTAGCGATAAATTCTTGCGCTAAAGACATTTTCGTAACATTTTTTTTTGTTGGGATATTTTAGTCGAAACTGTTTTTTTTGGGGGCATTTTGGTTCCGAACCCGATTTTGATATTGATGTTTTAACTGCCTAGCTATCTGCACAAACACTCCTTATTCCATTTTTCTTTTTACTTTTTACTTTCCCAAGCAAGCAAAGCGGATAGTCAAAGGCAATATTTCAGTTCCAATTCGTTAGGTTACCGAAAATAATTAGTACACGTGATGTTTATATAAACATAATTTTTCCTTCATGTCATAATAAGGGGATCCAAGTGGGTCCTATCACCCTTTCTACTGTGAGTAAATATTTATTTGCCCTAGATTTACACAAAATCATGTAAATTTATTACTCCCTTCGTTCACTTTTACTTGTTCACTTTTAATTTTACACGCCCCTTAAGAATTACGTAATAAATGAAGTATGTATTTTACTATAATACTCATATTAATTGGTGTATAGTCTCATTGAACTTGGAGAATGATTTAAAAATGAGTAATTAATGTTAAGGGTAAAACAAGAAAAAAAAAAGTTTGTCTTTACTTAATATGCTAAAGTGGACAAGTAAAAATAAAAATTTATTTTTAGTATAGTGGACAAGTAAAAGTGAACGGAGAGAGTATACTTAAATGGTCTAATGAGGTGATAATGCATATATAAAGTAATCGTGATTAAGTGCTAAAATCTATATAGAAACACATAATATATTTTTTACCTTAACTATTTAAGACATCGGATAAATATTTACCTAATATTCTTATTTTTTTGTGGGTATGAATACCCAATGTCTTAAGTTAACTTAGTTTTTGAAGAAGAAACTGAAAAAAGGTATTTTAATGTTAAGTGTAATTAGTTGCATAATGTCCAATAAGAAAGCGTCATCTATACAATATAACTTGTTTCTAATATTATCTTTTGTGTTCACACAGCGTGTAATTAGATAAAATACATTCTTTGTCACAATACTTCGGGGGGGGGGGGGGTGTTGTTATAGTTAAATTAAAGGATAAGAAGTCGCAAAGTTAAAGTGTGCAACTGACTTTTTCGGTCACGATTAAAGAATACTACATTATATTCATGCTATCACCAATATTTGGTTATTAAATAATTTAAATCCCGTATGGTTAATAAAGGTATTCTTCTTTTACGTTCTATCTCACATATAGTATATATATTAGCACATAACTTAAAAATGTGTATTGACGATAAAGCGCTGTATCCTGCATTATTTATGCGACAATTATTATTTTTCATGCAGATCTATCGGTTCCCTTGCATTACCTATGAGTTTGTTTCGTTGCCGAATTGACATTATTTTGAAACAATTATCGGCCAAAAATATCCTTAACTTCGAAAGATATTAATTACCTTTTAATATCCATTGCAATAAAAAAATAAAAACTTTATCTATTTTACACCAAATACTCTATAAAATACAAATTATTTAATAGCCTCAAAAGATTCTTTATTAGTTACTGTATAAATAAACTTTATCATATATATATTTGTATAATTAGACATTAAACTATATGTCCCTTTATATTTAGGAGGAAAAAATGCTTAATGCAAATTGAAAAGCTAAATTAAATGGCTCGGATTTAATTGAAGAGTTGCTCAAAAGAACTAAAAGTCTAAAATGCACACGCCATAAATGTGGGTGCACATGTTTCTGTCATCCCATCTTACAAACGTGTCAAAGTGAAACTACCCATTTCCCCTCATTAATATATTGTTTTCCTTTTATCCTCTTTTTAAATACTCTCAAATAAAAAGCATGCCGACTGTTTCTCAAACAAATCACAAAACCAAGGGGTTGTTTGGTTTATGAACTAAATTATTCGGGATTATAATTTTTGGATTGTAATCCTTCAATTAAATTATTCAATTTAAAAGGTAGGATAAAATAATTTCAAGTTTAATGAGATAAGGTGAGATATTCAGAATTAAGTTTGAGATTAAATTTATTTCGTGATTGATTGACTGTATAAAATTTTCCCCGTCAACCAAATACAATATTCTCTTTGTTTCAATTAATGTGATACACTTTCTTTTTAGTCTGTAAAAAAGAAGATATTTTTCTATACTTAGAAATAATTTAACTTAAAACTTCTCTTTTTACGTTAATGAAATGATTAACAACCACAAATATATCTATGACTTGTTTCAGACCACAAGTTACAAAAGTATTCATTTTTTTTCTTAAACTCCGTGCTTGATCAAAACTATATCACATACACTAAAACAGAGGGAGCATAAAGTTAATCGGAGAAAGTATAAATTTAAACTCAAATTTAATTCTGAGATATACCACCTTATCTCGCCTACCAAACAACCCCTATCTTTTTTCCCCAATCACAAAACTATCATGTAAAAAGCCTGTTAATTTGCTGTTAAAACAAACCATGGTTAACCTCTTTAACCCTTAAAAACCCTATAACCTTAGTTTACAAAAACATGCAATTTGGATTTAGAGGAAACATACCCTCAATACCCTCTTTTGTCTCCCTCTTTCCCCCATCTCTTTGCTTTGCAAGAAAAAAAAAATATTTGGAACATTTTCTCAAAAAGGGAACAAACATAAATATTTTTTCCTTTGAATTTTAGTTTATGGTTAAGGATTTCAAATTCCTTATAAGGGGTAGTAAAGTTGTTTGCTTGCTCTGTTTCTTGAACTACAAATACTGGTTTGTATCTCTTTTTTTTATCTTCATATATGTTCATTGTTATATCCAAGTACATATTCTTTTTGGGTATTTTTATTTATAGTTAGTGGTTAACTTGGGGTTTCAAGATTTTGAGATCTGAATGTGGGGTTATGGAATTTTGTGTGAAAAAGATTAATTTTTTTTGAAGGCTAAAGATAGTATTTTGTGGAGAAAAAGGGATTTTTTTGGGGTTAATAGCATAGTGGAAGAGAAAGTTGCAATCTTTAGCATCTTGGTATTTGTTATTATTTGTTTTTATTAGCTATAAATGAAAATAGAGATGGGATTAGGGAATATGTTGTGGAGTGATGAGGATAAAGCTATGGTGGCAGCTGTGTTAGGGACAAAAGCTTTTGATTACTTGTTGTCTAGTTCAGTTAGTGCTGAATGTTCTTTAATGACAATAGGAAGTGATGAGAATTTGCAAAATAAGTTATCAGATCTTGTAGAACGCTCGAATGCGAGTAATTTTAGTTGGAATTACGCGATTTTTTGGCAGATTTCGCGGTCTAGTAAGTCGGGGGAATTAGTGTTAGGATGGGGAGATGGTTGTTGTAGAGAACCTAAGGAAGGAGAGGAGTATTCTGAAGTTAGTAGGATTCTTAATTTACGTCTCGAAAACGAGGCTCAACAAAGGATGAGGAAGAGGGTTTTGCAGAAATTGCATATGTTTTTTGGTGGAACAGATGAAGATAACTATGCTTTTGGATTGGATAGGGTTACTGATACTGAAATGTTCTTTCTTGCTTCGATGTACTTTTCGTTCCCTCGAGGGCAAGGTGGTCCGGGGAAGTGTTTTGGTTCTGGTAAGCACGTGTGGTTATCCGATGTTATGAAGTCGTCTGTTGATTATTGTTCGAGATCTTTTTTAATGAAGTCTGCTGGTATGCAAACAATTGTTTTGATTCCAACTGATGTTGGGGTCGTGGAATTGGGATCAGTACGAGCTATACCAGAAACTTTGGAGCTCGTACAGTCAGTAAAATCTTGCTTCTCGTCGTTTCTGTCTCTTCTTAGGGCTAAGCAAATGGCACCTGTAACGGCTGTAGCTGAGAACAAAGATGGAAATAATTCGTCGTGTTCCAACTCTTTTGCTAGTGAGCAGTCAAACGGAAATCCTAAGATTTTTGGGCAGAATTTAAATTCTGGTTGTACCCCGTTTAGGGAAAAACTTGCTGTTAGGAAAGCGGAGACGTACCAAAATGGAAACAGGACTCCATTGATGAATGCACGAAATGGTGTACGCCCTCTATCATGGGCTTCATTTGGTAACGTGAAGCCAGGGAACTCGGTGGAGCTCTATAATAGTCCTCAGGCCCCACCAAACAACTTAAGAGATTTTGTCAATGGTGGAATAAGTAACTTCCAGCATCAAAAGCCTGGTGGTAGAATGCAAATAGATTTCACTAGCTCAAGACCCGTCATTTCTCCAGTGCACACTGTTGAATCCTCCGAGCATTCAGATGTTGAAGTTTCATGCAAGGAAAACCAAGCTGATGAAAGAAGGCCTCGAAAGCGTGGACGAAAACCAGCCAATGGAAGGGAAGAGCCTCTCAATCACGTAGAAGCGGAGAGGCAACGGAGGGAAAAGCTGAACCAGCGGTTCTATGCATTACGAGCTGTTGTTCCAAATATTTCCAAAATGGACAAAGCTTCCCTTCTAGGAGATGCCATTGCTTATATCACCGAGATGCAGAAGAAGGTTAGGGATATGGAATATGAGAGGGCATCGGCTTCAGAAAGCCCAAATTCAGAGACTCAAAACCGAGTAGCTGATATCAACATTGAAGCTGTGAGTGATGAAGTTATTGTACGGGTTAAATGCCCACTGGTAACGCATCCGGTATCAAGAGTCATTGAAGCATTCAAAGAGGCGCAAGTCAACGTTGTTGAGTCAAAACTTGCTGCGGGGAATGATACTGTGTATCATACATTTGTGGTCAAGTCTAGTGGATCCGAACAGCTTACGAAGGAAAGGTTAATGGCTGTGTTTTCTGGTGAATCAAACTCTCTACAGCCGTTTTCATCAGTAGGAGCGTAAACTGTAGTTGATAATCCATTTCTTTGTTTCTGCAAAGGTTTTAGTATACAACAGTTCAGTCTAGGAATAGAGAAAAATAACTAGCTATTGGCAAAGTAGCAGCAATTTTTTTTCCTGTATCTGTTTATAGTATACATGTTTTGCTATAAGAAAGCAAGATGAATCGATTTGCAAGCTTAACTCTCTTTTGCATTACCCTAGTTTTTTCGTATTGTTACTTGGTGTTATTAGTTCTTGAGAAAGATCAACTTAGGTCTAGTAACATCTTATGTTGCTCAGCACTCTTCAAAAATGTCGACGGCTGCTCGCCGGATCTCCCAAAGTTAACACGTGTGCGGCAACTTTTTTGGAGAGTCTGAGCAACATGAGACTAACATGTGCCTTGATATGTCTGTTAAAACTTGACCTAATCTAATCTTTCCTTCTTGAGATATTTTGGGTTCATGGTCTGTGATTCTTGATGATATAGAAAGAATTTTTTCAAGTGATTTCCCTTGAGGAGCAAGTAAGCTCCACTACTATTGAATCTTGCTATGTTGGATATTGCCTTTGTGCCCAGTTCATGACTCATGCATGGGGGCATTAACTTTGTATTACAGCTTAAACTACAACAGAAAAAAAATTGGTGCTTGAGTTTTGCTAGGAAAATTTTGTTTTGTTTTGTGAGGTAATGAAGCAATTAGAAGACTTTCTTAAGGTTTTTAACGGAGGCAAAAAACGATAAGTCATTTTTTTAATCGGCTTAAGTCTTGATGGATAGATGATTTATTTTCATCTGCCTAAGCCTAGATGGATAGAGCTGATATTTGTAGTGGGAGAGAATAATAGAGGTGCGTATAAGTTAGTCCATTAGAGGAAAAGAAAAAGATCTGCAATTTAGGGTGAAAAATTAAACAGGCATGTAAGTGGTTCATTAAACATGACAAAAACATGTGAGAGTGTGGTGGTGGTGGTGGAAGTTGAAAAAAATAGAGTTTTTAACGAGGAGCAAGTGATAAAGTAGTTTCATAAACGTTTTGTATATGACCACAATTAGTACAGCCATATTTAATTATAGTACCTTTCATGCTTCTTTTGTGTGCCTTTTCAAACTTTTCTTGTCAGCTTTCTTTAAATGGCATTAAAGACCAAATTTTGCAGACATGAGCCTTTTTCGATGGCATTTAAGAGCACCATTTGGAGGCATTATTTATGAAGGATAAGATTACAAAAAATTCTATAAGTTTTATTCACTGATGGAGTAAATGTAGCATTTATAGTAAGTAGAATCATGCTTACATGGACATAAATCTATTTGAAAGACAGCCAGATATTCTAAAATCTAAATAGCATGCCATACATAGAAAAAAGATTCATTTGTGTTTTGTCCTTTTAGTACTATATCCATCCAGATTCCAGAAAGGGCTAATTAGACATCAGTACTTAAATAGCCATATGCCTAATAAGAAAGCAACAAAAGGAAAATTATTGAGCTCTGATGTGATGAGACAGAGAGAGTGGTGCACGGGGGGTAAGGACAACTTTGTCCATTAATTAACTATTTTACTACAGAAATAGAAAAGATTAATTGGATATTAATGGTAGTTAGGATTCGTATTGGGTTTTCTTCATGGAAGGTGCGTTCTTGAAGCAATGATAAAGTTTGTTCCATGTGACCTAAAAGTCATGGTTTTGAGTAGAACACTAATACTTGCATCAAGATAGGCTGCTTAAATCACATCTTGGAGTGCGGCTCTTCCTTGGACCCTATGTGAATCGGAATGCATTCGAGTCATGATATTAACCACTAATGCTTGTGTCAAGTTACGTTGCCTAAACCACGTCCTCTTGGGAATTCAAAGGCTATCTAGGTATTTGAACTTTATGGGTTCAGATTCGTAATTCTACTATCTCCATCAAATTTATTAGGTAACTATTATTTGTGCATATTTAATAGATTTTTTAACGCATATACATAGTGTAAGCCAAAACCTACGGGTTTAGACTAACCCATGGCTTGTTCGTTGGATATGCCCTTGCTTGGGATGTGGACGTTCCCGTGTTGTATAAAAACGGGATAGTTCGTGCATCGGAAACTGCATTTATGTCTTCATGTTATTCCAATATGTTACATATATACTATCTCTTTCAGGTTATCAATCTGACATTTGACATAAACGTTTTCAGTAGTTACTAGTTAGGTTGTCAGTGTTGCATACAACTATTTTCTTCACATCAATAGATAATTGCAAGCTCTTACTTAATTAGTAGGATATAAAATCAACTTCTTCTTTTTTCTTAAAATAATTGATCTATTATTGTGGGTTTTTTATTTTCTTGTATAGAATTACTTTTTGCCACAAATTTACTTCGACAAAATATTGCTGAAGTGATGGCAAAAGCAGGATTCTCATAAGTATTTTTCTTGGTCTCTGATTTTAAATTGGATGTTGCCAATTATTCAAATGTTAGATGTACTCCTTAATTTGCTAGATTCAAGGGAAGAAGATTTCTAACTTTGAGCTTTTTTGTCCATAAATATTGTTGAGATACTTCTTAACATTTAGGATGAAAAAGTTCCAAAAATAAGCATGTGGCAGTGGTCAAAAGATCTAGTAAAAGGATAAGGTACAACCCATTGCTCTGATGATTTTGTATAGAAAAAAAATTTCCCCAAGAAAAATTCTTTATTTAATACTATTTCTTTTTGTAAGAAAATAATTTTGGTTAATCAGAACACCAAAAAAGTTTTGTTGGTCAATTACGGACAACTGTGACTTTCTCATCATGATTCCCTATTAACAATCTCATTCAGTCCTTTAATATTATACTAGCACTCATTATCATAAGCAAGATGGGCAGCTTCCTCTTGACTATAGATTAAGAGGGAGTTTGCAAGCTTATCATAAAATAATTTATATTACTAAAATTTAATCTTATCTAGTTAATTTAGAACTGAAAGTAACTTGAGAAATTAATTTATTTGTCCTTGAATCAAGTTGGAATTAAAATTCATGCAATAGTCCGCTTCTTATTAGTGTAAACAGTTTTACGGACACTTAAATTATTTTTTTATACAAAAAAAGTATTTATCAACATCTTTTAATCAAATACTTCAACTTTATTATTACTTTCGATACTTGAATCCAAACGTTTAACAACTTATATGTTAAATCAACTTTAACACTCAGAAGTGCTTATTAGTACTTAAAACTTATCAATTGATTATTCAATTTTGACGATATGTAGAAGTGCATAACAAACTCACGATGCAAGGAGTGATGACAGTATTGACTATTCCATTTTGACAATAAACAATTGCTTGTTCAAGGCCTAGCTAACCTACCATATAGTTTCTTTTCAATTTTATTTTTTAGGATAAACATCAATAATATTGTTCATGCAACAATATAATTAACTTAATTCGAATTATAAAGCTATGTCACTTCTTCCTCACAGCCTAAAATAACCCACGATGAATAAATCGAGGAGACTTTGTAAGACATTCCATCTTATATAATTTTTTTTAATTCCTTCTTCTAATTGATAGCTCATGAGCTGCAGCTTAAATACATTATTTTTTTTTACATAAAAATGTAATCTCTTCCAAATCGATTGATGAGATGATCTTAATCATCAAGGAAATTCTTAATCAATAGGAATTTTGATGAATTAATTTGTAATATTGCCTCAGCATAGGCTTTAAGAGTGTCCACTTAGTTTTGTTTTTTGATCAAAAAGAGTGTATCCACTTATCAAAGCAAGAAAGAATTAATCTTATTTTTTCAAATTTGCCCTTATTAAGCGCTATGTGATCAAATCTGAATGTCTATTTAATTAGGGGCAGTTTAGTCAAATTACCTATTTTTTGTCTAGGAATTAGTCTTAAAGGGTGTGCAAATGGCTAAGTGAACACTCTTTTTGATTCGGAGGGGGTAACATGTTCTTAAGAAGATGTATTTCGTTTAAAACGTTTAATTTACATCCAATCAAATAGCCCCATCGATCTACATGTACACTTACTATTGGCTGATGGCTCCACCCCAATCCAATCCATTTTAGCCTCTTGTCAATCTTGAATCTTCTTTGATAGCTTTGCTGGTGAAATTTCCCACCTTTTCATTCTTATATATCAAATGACTACATTGCCTTTGGGGTCCCAAAACATTATTATAAGTATTTGCTATAGTTTTTGTCACAGAGAAAAAGAGGAACAGTAGTTGAAAGGCATAAACAAAAACACGTCGTCACGCATGTGCTATACTTATATTTCAAATTTTAAAGCAGTTCATGTGGTCCACTTACATTATTTTTTGTAAAGAAATAGTAATTAATTAACAACTCTAGTATTTCTATCTCTAGGAAGTCACAGGCTCACAGCGCCAAGATTCCTATTATAATTTAAATTGAGAATGCTACATAATTCATGTAGTTGATTATAAGTGAGTTTGGATTAAGATTAGTTTATATTGTGTAGAAATAACTAATAAATGATTTGATAACATGTACAACATGAATTGGATGACTACTCCTAACTCTCACATAACTTATTCATAAAATTAATGAGCATTCTCCAAGTCAACACTATGGAACGTAACTCTACTATGTTCTTTTCTCCCTTCGATTGGAATTTTTCTGAACTTGGTATTTACAAATGGAAAACACGAGTTGGTTGAATGTTAAGACGAAATTGAAAGTCAAATATGTATGCTGGCTTCTTTACTTGATAAGTATATGGACTTGAGAGATTCCGAGTGGTCAAAAGGTGTAAAAAAGACAATATATATGAGTGGCTCGAAGGAAGAAAATTAAGCAAGAGCTAGTTCATACTTTACAAGAAGGGTAAATACTTATTTGTACCCGATATTTATATATCCTTAACTATGATTAAGTAATAATGTGTGTGAAAGACACATATGTCAACTGTCAAGTATTCATTGATTTGACATAAACATTGAATAACGAAAATTTTCAATTATATGAGGAAAACTTCATTTCTTTTTCGCGGTTCAAAAGTCAATGAAGCACTGAGAAAAATTTCCATAGCTAAGTAGGGGAACAATTTTCGTTGAATAAAAAACTAGGGGAACAATTTAGGTTGTAGAAGTAAAGTAGTGCATTGACGTATAGTAATAGTATTATTAGAACTTGACAAAAACATGTGAACCAAAGTATGGTAAGTCGTAGTGAGCTGGGAAAATAAAGTTTTCAACGAGGAGAAATTAAGTAATATATAAAGAAATGTCATAAACGTTTTTTAAACTATATAGCCTATGGACCTATTCCACGTTTTTTTTTTTTTTTTTTTAATGGCATTTAAGATCGTCATTTGTAGGCATTGGTTACAATGAATTTCATGTTACGTGAATATGAGCTCTATTGACTTTAAAAGTGATTTGATTATCCGAATAAATTAACCATGTCAATGGAACACAACTTAAGCTCTTACTCAAATTAATAATATATGGTTGCAAGTTCGTTTAATTTACTTGAGATAGAAAATGAAGCTTATTAGTGCAAGCCTTTAAAGAAACAACATCCCCTCGCATGTGCTAGTGATATTGACACAACTATTTTCTTTTTTCGTTAAAAAAAAAAGAAGAAGTAATTTTCTTGGCTTTTGCATTTTTTGAAGGAGAAAATTTTGTTTTTCAAACTCAAAGTTCGATCGGTACTCCCTGTGACTCATTTTATTTAACCATGTTTGATTAGAAGCAAAATTTTCATCAAAAAGCTTAAGGGGCATCTTCTACAAGAACGTCAACTTACGTACTTATGTTTGAGACTAACAGCCCCATATCTAAATTTACAAAAGTCAAAGCGCCAAATTTCTTGTGAAATTTAAACTTAATATTGCAACATGTAGTTGATCAGTTTGGATTAAGAATATTTATATTTGAGCTGAAAGAATTAAACGTATGATCTGACAACATGTGCAGCATCAATTGGATGACTACTCCCAACTCTCTAATAACTTATTCATAAAAATAATGGGTATATATATTACCCAAGTCAACAGTCTGGTACTCTAGTATGTCCTTTTTTCCATCTTTTTATTGGAATTTTCTACTTGGTATTTTCCAATGGAAAGTACGAACTAATGGAATGTTAAAAAGAAATTGAAAGTCAAATGTATGCGGGCTTCTTTGGCCATATAGCTAGATTAACGATCATAGTGTTGAGGTTCAGAGAAAACTTATGCACGCTCGATATTTATATCAAACTATATTAGCTAATCATAATTAAATGATAAATATTTCATACGTTCATTGATTTAATATAAATTACAGGTCATTCTCTATTGTAGGTTCCTGCTTTTGTATTTATTATTATTATTATTATTATTATTATTATTATTATTAATAATAAATTTTGTTTGACGTTTCAGCGAAAACAATTATAGTGCAAATTTAACGATTATAGAGTGTTGCCATTATACAAATCAGGTTCTATATTTAACGACTTCTCAACGCGCATTTGAGTGAAAAATTTGTCATGTGACGGACCTTTACTGTTTGTATTTTTTTACTCTTCCTTTTTCAGTTCTCATGTGAATTTGTATGCATCATGGATAACGACTACTTTATCTTTAAATAATTATTGAGAAGAAAAAATATATTTGTGGCAGCACCTGATAGCTGATTGTGTTTCTGCCACAAGATTTGGCACCCAATTGCCAACGAGTGAATGGTTAATCTAGTTCACAAAAGAAAAGACTAGGTAGACTTTTGTTAATCCAATATCTCATTCAAAATTCTAATTAGTATTAAAAAAATATTTTTACGCTTTTTCTTCAAAGTTCTGGTTTGATGCTGGGCTTGCTAATGTTGGAAAATTAAGAGAACAAGCGCTCTCAATATCTCAAATTCTTTCTTGAAAATAAGTGGAGGAAACGATTCTTCTTTACTTCACTCTATTTGTTTTTTCAATCAATATTTTATTTCTTTGAAGACTAATAGAAGAAAATATTTTTCAACCAACTTGACTTTCATTTTGGCTTATCAAAAACGACTATAATATCTAGATATTTATAGAACTATCCTAGCATGTACCTAGTTTAGTAAATGTATCATCATTTAATTCTATTCATTCCCCTTGTTACAATACATTAATATCCTAAATATATGAACTAACTAAATTCATGTATCACACAAATAAAAAACTCTTTTGTTCTTCTAAAACAAGGTTCACATTTCAACAGCTAAAGCCTTTGAAATATTACTTGTGCAATTCAAACATCAAACATTTAGATCTGAAGTTAGGCATGATTTTCCCAACTACAGACCTGTATGTTTGAAGTTTGAACTACCAAATCAAACTTCCGACTCAAATATCTAAAGTTGTCACAGGCCAAAATCTGAAGTTGAAATGTGCATCCCAGAAGCATTCTCTTCCCTTCTGCCCCTCTATGCTCACTACTTGCTTTTGCTCATGTTTGTTCCCTTTTAACCGATGTTATGAAGGAAAAAGACCATTAGCATTGCCTCGCATCTTCAATATAATCTGACTTTACCTTTAACCAAACTTCGATATTCTTCAACAAGTTAGGTGGGTTGCACTTGTGAACTGAAGTCGGAAACTAAACACAACCCCACGATTTTTCCAAACAAGAACAAAATGATTAATCTTCTAAAAAATAACCAACAAATCCAAAAGAGATTGTTATCTTACATGTCTGAAGTTTGCCAATGCTGGTAACAAAATATTTTGAAAAAAGCTGAATATAACTTAAATAGCATGATGTAAACGAATCCCCACCCCCCCCCCCCCCCCCCCGACACCCCAACACCCAAATTTTTACAACTATTTCTGTGTCTAACAGCTAACTTGTCTATGAAAAAGGATTTTGGGCACATGGAGAATGTCTATCTGGACTAAGTATGACTACTATCGTCACTCGAAGCATATCTGTTATCAACAAGATTTGACTATTGCTCAATAATATACACTAGCTGGGAAAAGATTGCAAATGGAATTTTGCTGCTTCCTCTAAGGTCCCCTTGCCATGCCTGTATTTGATACCAAAGGACTAATTTTATCGGACTTCCCGTTGCTCTTAACACCAGTAACCATCGCTACAAGTTCCTCTGCCTTCCCGTTTATCTTAACATCTGTGACAACAGGAAAGGTTTCGCTTTCCTTCACGTTACTTTTATCAGAGACTTGATAGTTTCTTTCTCTGCAGTTTTTAGCAATGTGCCCCTCCTTTCCACAAATATAGCACTGCTTGTTAGTGTGGTCCCTTTTCCTTGCTCCAACTTTGTTAGAGCGTTTTTCATTTCTATAGCGATTGTGGGAATCTTCTTCCTCTCTTATACGATGCATTAACATGTTGAGAGACATAACCTCTTCATGCATCAATCTAGCACGACAGTCCTTCCAAGAAGGCGGAAGTTTTGAAATAATAGCATTAACATGGAAATTCTCATCTATCCAGATTCCTGATGCCATGAGAGAATCGGCAATCTTGTGAAGCTCTTGAACCTGCTCAAGAATGGATATACCATCAATCATTTGGAATTGCAGATATTTGTTAACTTCGGAACTCTTCGTTCCAAAATCCTCGTCATAAGTTGCTCTAAGCTCTTGCCAGAGTTCTTTGGCACTGTAATTCTTCTTTGAGTATTCTTCAAAAAGTTTGTCAGACAGAGAGCTCAATATGTTGTGACAGCAAAGGTAGTCATCGTCAATCCATTTTTGCGCAGCCCTTTTCGCTTGCACAAATTCGTCAGTACCTAATACCAGATTTTCAAGAATGTACGGGCAAGGCTCAGTGAGCACATATGCAATATTCAATTGCTTTAGGGAAAATTCCATCTGATGCTTCCAGCAATAGTAGTTTTTCCCGTCAAGACGAGTAGTCTTAATGGGAAGAAGGCTCTGGGCAGGGAATGTTGTAAGAGAATTTTGTCGTATCTGTCTCTGAGGGGCGAAGCAAGGGGACAAATTAGAAATACCAGATCCAGTTTCTTGTCGCCTCTCAATAGGCATCTGTACCAGAGAGTTCGTAGCTGTTACTGAATTACAGATATCATCTCCATTTTCTTTTCTATTCTGCCCCTCCCGCTGATCAACTGACGGTGGAATATTGGTTTGGCTTTGTTCACTTGCTTGAGTAGCCGCCTCCAACACAGCCTGATTTCCACCAGTTTTCGATCTAGAAATGAGAGATTGAATCATTCAAAACAAAAAATAGTTGCTATTTCAATAAAAATACTCCAGTAAATATTGCAGCGGACTCCAGTATTTATTCAGATGGCTACCAGGAATCTCACCTTAGTTTCGATTCCATTGTTTCAATGGCTTCCATAATAGCCGGGAAGCTACTCTTGAATGATGACCATTGCCTAGCACTCAAATTAATTCCTGAGTTCATATGTGGGTGGTAATTGTCAATTCTTATGAAATGAGTGGAAAGCAAGAAGAAGAGAATTGATAAGCGAAAATTCCATCAATATCTATATATTTTGATAGAGCAGCGAACAATTTATATGCAGTGAGAAAACTAAGAAATGAAAATATGTACTGAACCTTTACAGAATATCACAGACACAAAGATGCCTCAAATGAAAAATTCTAGCTTTAGATGGATTTGGGAGCAAGGTAGGATGAAAAAGTCCAATGGTGACTTTAGAAGGGAAAGGAGAAGCTATTACTCGTAAGGTAGGATGATTGATGACACCGTACTCTGGAGAAGTTTAGAAGACAGAGAAATGGCAGGATATCTGATATCTGAGAAGCAAACCGGGATTGAACACAGTTTCAGGGAGTTTGTTGGATACCTTCTAGGTTTCTCGTGCTTTTCTGCAACACAGTTGTAAAGAAAATGGAACTTTGAGCCTAATCATCTTCAGAAGTTAGTTCACGAGATGATGAATGTCCAATATCATATAAGGAGCCAATATCAATTCCGTCGACCAATGTGGAACATTCTAACACCCCCTTCCCTCAGCCGCCCAGGACTGGACACCTAGAATAATACAATATTGGGTCAACCAAGAATATGTATAGTTCTGGCTCTGATACCATGTCAGGAAAATAA
This sequence comes from Lycium ferocissimum, assembly GCF_029784015.1. Taxonomy (NCBI): domain Eukaryota; kingdom Viridiplantae; phylum Streptophyta; class Magnoliopsida; order Solanales; family Solanaceae; genus Lycium; species Lycium ferocissimum. Next base: position 45,424,745 of record NC_081349.1, on the reverse strand, counting down.
ACTTATGGACCTAACTCAACCTCAAAAATTAGCTCACGTGGTGATAATTGCTCAAAACCGAATTCCCAAAATGCCTTTCTGAATATTCCTCAATGTCCTGTTTATTGACAGAACATGAGAAGCAAATGATTAATCATTTATTTCCGGAAGAAATTGAAGAATTTCGTGGGAATCCTACAAGATCCATTGGTTCTTTCTTCTCTGATAGATGGTTAGACCTTCATCTGGGTATGCTTCCTACCGAAAGGTACACTAGAGATCAGAAATTGTTGAAGAAACAACAAGATCTTTCTTTTCTCCCTCCCAGGCGATCAAAAAATAAAGAAATAGTTAATATATTCAAATAACCACGTATTTACAAAATGCCATCTCAATTCATACTATTTCATCAGATCCAGGATACGATATGGTTTTGAAGGATGACCTGCATATGAACAATTCCTACAAGACGAGACAACAGGATATTCCCTAACCAATATGGGACACACTAACAATTAAGTTCATCATGTTGCACATATGGTCATTATCAATTTTGACACCTAAACACAGCTACAAGAAGAATGGCAGCATTTAGTGAAGGGTACCTATTTATACATTAGCTCTGTTGAACAAACAATTGAACTAAGTAGCAAGCATGGAAGGTTTTAGATGACTCAAGAAGTTGAAAATGGTTTCAAGTGAAAAATGGCTGATAATTAAGTCCAAACTAGATTCAGCTATATCATAATAGAAGTTCCATTATTTGAGTATCTTTATCAAGGAAAAGGTAAAAGAAAAGTAACACATGCATTCTCACAATTAACTATACAACAACAACAACATACCCAGTGAAATCCCACAATGTGGGGTCTGGGGAGGGTGAAGTGTACGCAGACCTTGCCCCTATCTCGGAAGATAGGGAGGCTGTTTCCGAAAGACCCTTGGCTCAAGAGAAAACATGACGAGAAAAGGTCAGATAAGCACAAGCAATTCAAAGCAAAATGAAAATGAAACTAACGATACCGAAAAAATCATGATAAAGCAGTCTGAGAATGTAACTGGAAAAAGAAGAAGGGAATTTTTACAATCAACCAAAAAAGAGAAAGGAATTTTTTTAAGTGGAGTAGACATACCATAGGAGGATAAGGATAGCAACCCAGGGATGATTCAAATCACAGGGATTAATAATCCTATCTAACCTATAACCTTAATATAATACCAATCTGAAGGGTTCCTCATCTTCCATTATCATGTACAAGAAGACACTTAGAAGGTAGAAAATTGAATATTTAGCAAGCTTTTTTTCTTTTAATTTTGTTAACGGAGCTGTGGTGTCCTTCTTACTAACTTCTATTAATTATATACATCATCATAGAAAATGTTAACAAAAGAATTACAAGTGAAGTGATGAAAGAGCGTTGCCACAAAAATATCCTTTAAATGTTTCTTACTAGACGATGAAGTCATTGAAACATATTGCTGAAAGGGAGAACTAATACATAAGTATCTCTGAAAGCTTACATAATGGAGAAACCAAAGTGTTAGTCATTAAAAAATATTCAAATCAACCATTACTGGGAACTTAAGTTCAGAACCTAAAACAGACCTGCTTTTTTTGGGTAGCAACATTAGTTCTTGAACCTTAGAAGCATCAACCGGCAGTAAGCAAGATTTCAGGATAAGTACTACTTGCAAAATTACTTTTGCAGATCTTATAGTATGGTGCAGAAAATGTATTTAAAGTAGTGCATAATACTCTGCCAATAGTAGCATGAGGAAGAATTTAAAAAATTGGGGTTTAAATAGTGTATAGAAGTCCTAAGCAATAGGAAAGAATCAAGAACAGATTCCTCCATAGTGAGCTGGAGCAGGAGGTTTATGTGGGAAGAATCACTTAGTTTTTGTTGCTTGAAAGGAGTCCGATCTAGTATGTCGACTCCATTGATCCCTCTATAGGTGGAAATGGTTTTGGGCTGGAAGCATCAGCTCAGCAATTCAGAAGTTTGAGATGACTTGGAGCAAGTCGGACAATTTTGCCTTCTACAGATATTCTACAAATAGTCTATGTATATAGTTGGTTGTACATGTCGATGGAATCGTCCTTATTGAAGATGTTCAAGAAGGAAGGAACTGCAGCACTAGAAACAACACATCTTCACTCATTTCCAGACCAAAGACCTGGAACAAACTAGAATTCTATTTCAGGATAGAAGTTCCTCTGTCTACTCCAGGCGTTCCATGTCTAAGAGGAAATATGCTCTAGATATTCCGGTAGAAAATAAATAAAGAAGCATAACGGACTCATCATATTTTTTGACTTACTCATGGACCCCACCATCTATATATATTACTACTGTTTCTTATTCTTTTGATTGGTAAGGAAATAAACCCCAACTCTAGTTACTTACAGGACAGGAAAAGCTCTTAGGACATCCAGGCCGTTGTGGAAGAGTAATCCCCACCACCCACGACAACCCCACCTGGAAATTGAATTATCTCACGGTATAAAACAAATGAGGTTGATATGTGACAATCAGAAAACAATGCATATAGAGTCCAATCTGGTATTCTAGGAAAGGACCAAACTTATTGAGATTGATTGTCACTTCATCTGTGAGAAAATCCAATCTAGACTCATATTCACCAATATTCGGCCCAACTCATGACTATGAAAGAATTAGGGCAAATGATCTATTGCGTACATGTTCACCAAGGCACTCTAAGGTCCGCGGATCAAGTATATTTGTTGCAAGCTAAATGCCTATGACCTATGCACTCCAACTTGAGGGGTGCAGTGTCAATAATACCAGATTCCTTGGTTTAGTAACTTGTACATAATCATGTGAAATAACCTGGAACATTTTGTATTGGTTAGGGGATTATTTTGTATCCTTGTAAATAAGGTGCTGTACTTATTAGAATAGGTAACACCACCTCTGGTATTTGGAAAGGACCAAACTTATTGAGATTGATTGTCATTGAGAGTTAGCATAATCTCTCTCCTCGTCTCCAACTTTTCACAAAGCAAGCAATATACATCATCCTCTTGGTAGGGCTGAATGAGTAGTTATATAAGGAGCGAAGAATAGCTCATATTGCATCAGTATTCAAGTTCAAATTCTCCAAGGTTTCCTTTCAATGTATATGGTGTGATTTGATTTGGACACGGAGTTTAAGAAGAAGATTTACGGGACTTGTTATCATAAACATGCCATGAGATTTTTGTGCCTATAAATTCATGCCAATAAGGGTAAAAAGAAAATATAAAGTTAAATTGTTTCCAAATATAGAAAATTACCGTTCTTTTTGAAACCGAACTAGGAAGAAAATAGTGCCACATAAAATTAAATGGGAGGAGTCAGATTTAACAAAGTTGAACAAAGCAGAAGTCAAACTTAGTAAATTTGATTATCTAAAAGGGCAGCCCGGTGCACTAAGCTCCCGCTATGCGCGGGGTCGAGAAAGGGCCGACCACAAGGGTCCCACGCAGCCTTACCTTGCATTTCTGTAAGAGGCTGTTTCCACGGCTCGAACCCGTGACCTCCTGGTCACATGGCAGCAACTTTACCAGTTGCGCCAAGGCTCCCCTTCAAAAATGTTAATAGAACCACACTGACTTAAATATCAATCACACTGACTCAGTGCAAACTAAGGTATATTGGTTCAAAAGATGACTTCAAAGATTAAGTCTGGCTATCTTATGACAAATCTCAAACGTGTGTCTAGCAGGTCAATAATCAATATCAAAATACTTGTTAGTTAGCTTTATATGCTTTTATAGTTCTCCCTTAAAAAGATGACTTCAAGATTGACTCGGTTATCTTACAACAAATCTCCAACATGTTTTCAGCAGGTCACTAATCAATATAAAATTGCTTGCTAGTTAGCTTTGTATGCTTTGCGAGTCCTTGCTCTTAAACTATGACTATGACCTCCTCCAATCAGTCAAACGCCTAGAGTTAGTTCATCGCTTATAATACACCCTGGGAAGCCTACATCAGCGTGTATATAAGATGAGGATCTGTAAAAGCTTATTTCAAATGGTTGTTTGCTAAGTTTTATTTCTCCAAACTCAAAAAATATTCAAGAGAACTACAAAAGCAGTGTATTTTCTTCCTTAAGTACGAAAAGGAAATTAAGATAATAGCTACTGTTTGACTAGAGATATTTGAGAAACAGCATAAGAAAACAAAGGACCTCTGGTATCATTGGTTCATGCGGAATTAGAATAAACAATCAACCAATCAACTAGGGTAATAAAATCTTTGCAATAGTTAGCTAAGTAAACTCACCTCTGACAGAAGGAACCAGCTTTTCATCTTTTTCATAAAAGTCACGTATTGACACAAAGGGCTTCCCCTGAATGTCAAGAATACCGACTCTCGTCTTGTCTGACAGCTACACAAGAGCAACCAGCAAACTTAGGGACAAAATAGAACATAGACATCTCTTTAAGTTCTAAAACAATTTAAATTCTTTCAGTTAAAGGGAAAAGGAAGTCACTCATCTGGGGTTCAGTCATACAAGCTACATTTAGGTCAGGAAACAACACAAAAATAAAAAATGGCATAGCAGAATGCGAATTTCATTTCTGTGATCAAGAACTATCAGGATGTCACAAACATTTTAACCACATACAATAAAACCTTCATATATTTTGCTAATTTTTTGTTCTGTTTTATTTGTTATCCCTTTGATATTTTTTTGATGACATGGGAACCCGCAGCCGCTACCCTTCGGGTGCGCACAGGATAAACCCAGCTCTTGTGCAATAGCTCGCAAACCACACAGGAAAGATAACCCGCACTAGGCAAGCCCTATGCGACGAGCTCGACCAGAAGGCAAATCCCTTGCTGTCGTAGGCAGGGGGTTTCGAATCTGAGACCTCCATTATGAAAGCCTCATGCTCAACCAACTGAGCCACCCTTGCGGGTTTGTTATCCCTTTGATTTGACCAGATAAGTATTTTTTTTCGGGAATATGCATAAATACCCCGCTGAACTATAGTCGAATTTTCAGTTACACACTTTATCTTTGTGAGGTTCCAATTACCCCCTTCAACAATTTTGAAAGGGAATTAATACCACCCAGCAGCTGACGTTTCATATCCTTTGCATACACGCGCGATGACCTTTAAAAATAAAGGCAGATCCTTCGTCTCTTTGCCCTCTTCAAAAATTTTCCAGCATTTCTCATAAATAATGTTTTTCCCTTTAAAATTATCACCATTTTTGGTGATACAAGTCCCTGCATCAGTTTTCATTCCTAGAAAATCTTCTTATTGAGTATTTCTTCATCTGACATTTTGAATTTCAAATCAAAAGAAAAGCACAAGCTCTTCTAATAAAAAGGGCAATTAATGAACTATGCAAGAGCAAGCGACGATCATCGGAAAACACCTCCAACGATGCTCTCTTCCTTTTTTGTCTCTTAAATCACTTATTGGTTTCCAAAAAACCTTTTCTGAAAAATTTCCCAAAGCAGCAAGACCAGTCGAGCGACCTGGCTTCTAACTAGTGAAAAGGTCATCAAAACCTTCACACGAACGGAAAATTCATCCGACGAAACCCTTCCCATTTTCCCGTTTAAAGAGTATACAAATTTGGGGGAAAGAACTTAAATTAGAAGCCCTAGATTTAAAATGTAAAATCCATTACCTATTCAAACAAAGTTCAGTTTCAAAACCACTGTTATGAAGTTACCTATGTTGCTTGGACTCTCCAACAATGTCGCAAAGACCCGTGTCAGATTCTCCAAAAATGCACTACTTTTGGAATATCCGACAAGCACCCGTCCACATTTTTGAAGAGTCCGAGCAACACAGGAAGTTACAGCTTCAAAGGATCGAAAAAGGCTGCCAAACAGTTGGAGAAGATAAATTTTATGCAAAGAGGGACAAACATAAGCCCATTTTGACTCCACCTGACCAATAGGGATCTAACATCACTTCTCGCGCCTTTAAGGGTGTGCATTCAACCTTGTTGACAATTCAGCAACTGAGGTGGTACTAATTTCATTCTAAAATTGTGAAGGGGGTAATAGGACCCCCGAAGACAAAGTTTGCAACTGAAAATGCGACTATAGCTCAAGGGGGTATTTATGCCTTTTCCATATTTTTCACGTGCAAACAGCTAATACAGTAACTAAAGTTGAGAATGGAATGCAATGATCATGACTTGCCACGTGAATTACTGCAACTAAAACCAGCAAAGAATATAGGCTTCTGCATTTTTATTTGGACTTTATATTCCACACGCACAATGGGATAGCAACAAGCAAAGACATCATAAATGCTTTAGACAATGAGCTCGGAATAACCTTGATAAATTTCTTATTTGGTGCACAAAAACCTCAGCTTTCTCATTGCACTTTTTAAAAAGAAAAAGAAAACTTTGCTTGCCAGATAAATCCCAGGAGAAGCATATCAATACCCTTTTCTCTTCCAATAAGTTCTTTAATCAAAATCAATCATTCAACTACCTCTCGATCCATATTTTGACTTTTATTGACTCCTTGCGAAGGGGGAAGATCCGGTGTATCCGAAACAATTAATTAAGAATTCAAACAGACTTTCTTTGCTCAGGTAATCTTAAGGAATACTTTTTTTTTTTTTTTTTTTGAGATGAATAAGGCTTACTTTTTCTTCAACTGAATCATAATTACAAGAATCTAGATTTGAGTAAATCTAGATTTGAGTATCATGTTGTAAGAAAAAGAATGAATCGAAAAAAAGATTTTTTTTTTTTTTTGTTGAGTTGAACGTGTTAATAGTTGGTGTTGAATTCATTCTATTCGAGCCTATTACGGATCCTCTTTCTTATTCTAATATATGTTTCAATTATATCAAATACAAGTTTTACAAATTTAGTTCCCTCTTCTGAATACTCTCTTCCCTGCTTTTTGGTCAAAGAAAAGGCCTTCAAATTTAAACTTGATTTTGGTGTCTTGCAAAATTCACTGATTAAAGTAAAGAACTCATCAATTTCTACTGATCATGGTTTTTAAATCAAAGTATCCATACACGCAAACAGCTCGGCTCCTCTTCTATTTCCTGTATGCCAAAACCACCACTTTCCAGTTGTTCAATAACCTAATAGACACTTTCTTGTTTCCCACAATAATGATTTTACTTTGCAGAGCTCCACACATAAGAAACAAGAAACAATTACCATCAAATCATCCATCAGAAACACAAATGTATCAGTAAGTTTAACATTGCTGATTATAAAAAGGCAGGGTAAAGGATAAAATAGTATTATTAGATAATAAGCAAAGACAAAATAAAAAGAAAAAAAATAAGGTAATGACAGGATCACACCAAATCATTCACTATATAAAATGAGACTTTTCATCATCATATACAGATGGATTTAACGATACGATACAATAAGTAACAATCAAAACAAAACATCGTATTTAAACCAACAAAAAAACACCTAACAACCATCCAAACAAGCTGTAAATTTTAAACTGGTGCTCGCTCTGTTTCAATTTATGTGATACACTTTCCTTTTTAGTCATTCCCAAAAACATACATTTTCTTATTTGACAACAATTTAACTTTAAACTTTACATTTTACGCTTAACGAGATTTATAACCACATAAATATCTTTGGCTTATTTTAGACCATAAGATTCAAAAATCTTAATTTATTTGTTAAATTTCGTAGCCAGTCAAACTACGTCACATAAATTGAGCCAGAGGAAGTATAAAATAAAGATAAAAAAATAAAAACTGAATTTTCACTAACCTTACAAATAAATCGATAGGATTCAACAAAACGCTCACTAGGCAATGAAACATTTGCTTCTTGTTGAGTTAGGTTTGCTGTCAATTGTTTTTCACCTCTTTTTACTGCTTCACCGTTACTTTTACTGTTATTATCCAAGAGTAAAAAGGATTCTAACACACGTCTAATGAATTGTTTTTCTTGTAAGTCGAAAATCTGTATACCTAACAGGTTTGCTGCATTTGTTCTGACACTGAACTCTGTTGCTGTTTCTAAGTCAGCAGTTTTAAGGATGTCTAAGACAACTTGTCGGATTTTACGGCGCTTTGGTTCTGGAATTTGCTCCATTTTTTGTTGTTGTGTGAAGAGAGAGATAAGTGAAAAGCTGGATTAACAGGCTTTGTTTGGATGGTTGTTACACTCTTTATACTGCAACAACAACATATCCCACCAGGTGGGTTATAATGCTCCCTCCGTCCCAAAAAATTATCATACTTTTCTTATTAATTTGTCATAAAAAGATTTATAAATTTCTGTATTTAAAAATAATTTAACTATTTGTTTTACAATTAATATAAATATCTGAGACTTATTTTGGACTACACATTTGAAAATTCTTACTTTACTTGTTTTTAAAAAAAAATCACTTTTTTTACAACTACATTTCACCAAAAACTATAATTTCAAAAACTATGGCCAAACACAACTCCAACTTCAAAATTCCAAAAAAAAAAAGTGAATTTTTTTTTTGGTATTTATGGACAAACGGGGCCTAAGACAATTTTTTGGGACTTTCTATTTGTTTTGATTACAACAATGTACCCGCAATATCACAAAAGTAGGTTCCGAGAGAGAGAAGATGGATCCATTTCCTATTTTTATGGGGTAGAGAGGCTTTTTTCGATAGACGTTTTGAAACGTAATTATTGCAGGATTGTAAGAAAAATAAGACAGCAAGATATTAAGATACAAAACAAATGGAGCAACACATAGTAATATTTGTTTTGATTGTTAGTTATATATTTATTATGCAACGTAAAATGTTATGTAACGATGAAAAGTCCATTTAACGTAACTTGATTTAGTTTAGTTTTTTTCTCATTTTATCGTTGTTTCTTAAATAAAGCAGATTAAGGCTTTGTTTATGTCATGACCCTAACTGGCGGATCGTCGGCACCTACCATAATACTAACTAGTAGGCGAACCCTGACCAACCACCCAAATACTCATCCATTTTAAAATCAAACTTTCTTAAAACTCACAATATTGAAATAAAAACTTCATACAGACTCTGTTTCAAATACAATAAAACTGAAAAGAAATTCTCGGGATCTAGTCTAGACAGGTACAAGAGCTCCTACTACACAAGGAAGACAAAATAAATGACCCAGCCTCTGCCTGGAGTGAGATAAGCGAGACTATCGGAGGATACCTAGAAATTCACACGAAGAAACTTCAACTTAAACCTGTAACATATCTACACCCCAAGAGGGATGTAGCAAGAGGTTCACCACACGTACGATAATTTGTCGACTGAGATTAGTTCATGCAACACAATATAAAGTCAATAAGATAAACGATAAGTCAAAGGCTCTGATTTTCAATATAGATTCCTTCACTATCACCTCATTTCTACTCCAGCCTATTCACTTCTTTTATTCCCAAGAATTACGTCCTAATTAATCACAACCGTTCCCTTCCTTTCCTTTCAACTTATTAAATCTCGTCTCCACGTTCATCCTATCCTCTAATTTCTACCCTTTTATCTGTAAAGTTTATCTACTCAATTTACTTACTACGATGTGATGCACCTAGGGAATCGCTCACAATCTGAAATCCGCTACTACACTTACCCTTGTAATAACCACCAACCACCCAATCTCAACGAAACCATAAAGTTGCATAAGCAATATAATCGACCGGGCAAGACACACATGCATAACATAGAAATACGAGATGTAGTGAATGCGTACGCGATGAGTGGCCCAACCACGCCGTACATACATGCTAAGATGTCATTGCTTAGTAATCACGACTGCAGGACCCACGGTGTCCATGTACCACTTGTTCGGGATACTTTCGACTCCGAGCATAAACCTCCGCTCCGAAAAGAACCTCGAACGCAGTTATATCAATATATCCCTCGTTTAAACGAACCCCTGACCACGAGCCCATAATCTAGGTCACATATGTGCCTTTCCATATATCTGTACGTAACAGTATTTCCTGCCGTCTTATTATCAATGCTCAAATCATCATTTCGTATCACAATATCACCGAGAAGATCATATTAACTTCTCACCACAAAACATCAACTGTAGATTCAACACACATGAATAGTGGCACGAAGCCTACACAGTCACTCAATCAATTTCACATAGTTTTAGCTAAATTATAGAATATGTCCATCCAAACTCCATGTCAGAAGACCTAATCATGCAGTCTCCCGTCAACTCTACAAGTATATACGATTCGCTAATCAAAGTCTAACTCAAGTAAACCATAACCTACCTCGTTGACGAACAACTAATTGAATCCCCATGAATTACTCGCCTTCCTAACCTTCATCCGAATCCATGAGAGGTAATAGTCGTAGGGAATGGTGGGGAGGAAATAGAAAAGTCTCTTTTTCTTGGTGTCAAGGGTTTTTCTTTCATATGGAAACCTAATAGCAGCCTTTGAGAGTCTTTTATTAAAAAGGAGAGCAAAATAAACTTAAGTGACCAAAAACGCGGTCACTGCCCCGTGTCGACCGCTATGTCCGCTATAGCAGTATCACTATGGCGGTCCGCTTCCTTCCATGGCCCACGATTTTCTAATTCTATCCAAAATTGATTTTTCCCACTCTTAATCCTTAAAACACTCCATAGGGCTTATTATTTACGATCCTAGACTTAGATTGGGCATGGGTTCGCAAAGTGTTAAATAACGACCGGACGGGTCGTTACATTTTAGGTGGGTGTTGCGCTATTTATAGTTACGTTAAATATAATATTTGTTTTGACTATTAGTTAAGTTTTTATTATGTTAATGTAACATGTTACGTAACGATGAAAAGTTTATTTAATGTAACTTGATTTAGTTTAGTTTTTTTTCCCCTCATTTTATCGTTGTTTCTTAAATAAAGCAGAGATTAGGGCTTTGTTTGGATGGGTCTTACACTATTTATAGTTACGTTAAATGTAATATTTGTTTTGATTGTTAGTTAAATTATTTATTATGCAACGTAAAAAGTTATGTAACAATGAAAAATTCATTTAACGTAACTTGGTTTAGTTTAGTTCTTTTCTCATTTTAAACGTTGTTCTTATTTGGTAAGTTAAATTTTTATTGCAATGTAAAATGTTATGTAACAATGAAAAGTTCATTTAACGTAACCTGATTAAGTTTAATTTTTTTCTCATTTTATCGTTGTTTCTTATTTGATAAATTCATTTAACGTAACTTGGTTTAGTTTAGTTTTTTTCATAGTAGTCGGACATCAGGTGAATATTCATGTACCGCTCTTTATTGGTCCCGAGGGACGAAGGAGGCTACGTTAGCCGAAAGATGGTTATCGGTTCAAGAACGTAAGGTATCCCTGCTTTTTCATATATTCTATCATTGTTTCTTATATGATAAGTTCATTTAACGTAACTTGATTTAGTTTAGTTTTTTTTCCCCTCATTTTAACGTTGTTTCTTATTTGATAAGTCCATTTAACGTAACTTGGTTTGGTTTGGTTTTTTTCATAGTCGATGGACAACATGTGAATATTCCCGTATCGCTTCGTGCCTGAGGGATTCAGATTAGCCGAAAGATGGTTATCAGTTCAATAACGTAAGGTGTTCCTGCTTTTTCAGATATTTATCGTTGTTTCTTCTTTGATAAGTCCATTTAACGTAACTTGATTTAGTTTAGTTTTTTTTTTCTCATTTTATCGTTGTTTCTTCTTTGATAAGTCCATTTAACGTAACTTGATTTAGTTTAGTTTTTTTCTCATTTTATCGTTGTTTCTTCTGTGATAAGTCCATATGACGTAACTTGATTTAGTTTAGTTTTTTTTTCCTCATTTTATCGTTATTTCTTCTTTGATAAGTCCATTTAACCTAACTTGATTTAGTTTAGTTTTTTTCTCTCCCTCATTTTATCGTTGTTTCTTCTTTGATAAGTCCATTTAACGCAACTTGATTTAGTTTAGTTTTTTTCGTCATTTTATCGCTGTTTTTGGTTTGATAAGCCCTATTAATGTAGCTTGATTCGGTTTAGTTTTTTTTTTTCTTCTCATTATATTGTTGTTTCTTATTTGATAAGTCCATCTAACCTAACTTGATTTGGTTTAGTTTTTTCTCATTTTATCATTGTTTCGTATTTGATGATCTAATTTTATTCTCTATCTTACCTTCTTAAGAATAATTTTATTTTACATCTTGCTTTTCTTGATGTGATACTATATAAAGACAAAATACAACACAATTGATTGAAATGTTACATTTATTACAAAGAGTCAAAATGCCTCTCTACTTTGAAAAAATGACTAAAAATATCTTCTGTTATAAATTTGGGTAAAAAATACCCTTCCGTCATTAAAGTTTTCAAATATATCGCTATCTTAACAGAACTACCCAACATAACCCGATTTCATTTTTAAACCCGCTCCATTTAAACCCAACCCAACTACATAAAAAACTCATATGTGACCAACTTGTTCCCGAGTCGTACATCTGGAGCCACTAGGCACAGGAGGGGGTAAACCATATGGGTTTTTTATTTAGTTGGATCGGATTTAAAAATAAAATCGGATTATTTTGAGAATTTCCATTAAAACAAAAATATATTTAAAAAATTTAATAACGGAAGGGATATTTTTAACCCAAATTTATAATGTAATATATTTTTAACCTTTTTCCCAAAATAGAAGAATATTTTTGACCATTTTGCCTTTATTAAAAATAATACAATATGATACGATACAGTATAATAAGTATGAAACAATTGACAGATGGGACTTGAAAAGTTGAGAAAGCGTTAATTGCCTAGAGCTTTGGTACTTAGAGAAGAAACGGGAAAAAAGGAAAAGTAGGAAAGGTTCCACCGAGACTTGAACTCGGGTTACTGGATTCAGAGTCCAATGTCCTGACCACTAGACCATGGAACCATGTTTGTTCTATTATTTGACAGAAACATATTTAATATATTTCAAGTGCTTATTCGTGTCTTAACATATATTCATCGAAAATCTAAATTTGATTGGTTCAAATTTTGACACTCTTAGTGATCGTTTGGTACGTAGACAGAATTATCCCAGTATTATAATTATGGAATTAATTTATCCCATCTCTTGGGACTAACTTATCCCATCTAGGAGATGGAATAAAATAATTCCAGGATTAATAGGATAAAATGGGATATCCTATCTTAAAGTTTCGGATGCACTTTATACTTTCTTTGGTACAAGATATAAATTTACCCAAGATAAATTTATACCTTCTATCAAACATGGCACAAAATTAATCCCACAGTTAGTGCTGGGATATCCCAGCTAATACCGTATACCAAACGACCCCTTAGTACTAAACTTACTATATTTTATGAATATAAATATACATTTTGTCGAAAATATTAGGTTCGAAAGAACTTATCGACGAAGAACTACATACACACTAATGTTAAGGACTAGGCAAAAACAACGGCATGCAGATACATGAGGTCATTAGGGTGTTCAAGGAAAACCCGATTACTTTATCCGGTTCACCTCACTTGTCATATTTATATTTTGTACACCCCTTAAAAAAATATTAATTAAAAAGATAATTTGAGTTAAATATTTTTATTTATTTTTAATCTCAATTTAATATACGAAAAAGGGCCAAAAATACCCCTAAAACGTATGAAAAATGACTCATAAATACTCTCTATCCGCTTATTAATCTAAAAATACCTCCAACATATTTTCTTGGCTCAAAAAAAGTCTCAAACTAACACCCTAAACTTTATTGTTCACCTCAACTTATGACTTTTGAGTGTTTTTAATTTATAAAACACTGGCCTTATAAGCATTTTCAGTGTCTACGAAACACATAATTAGCTCATTTTCTTTTGGTTAATCTATATCAAACCATTATTCATCTTTCTAGTTTAACACCAAATCATACTGAATCAATTTCTTAAACCAAATTAATTTGAATTTTTGATTCATTTTTCAGTTTGTCTTGAACTTCCCCTCTCTCTTTACTTATTTCCAACAGCATCTCCTCTCAAAGTGTCACTACGTCCACAGAATCAGGTTAAATCTTCTCTTCTTTTTTTATTTTTTTTATTTATGCTTCCTACATTAATCTCACAATCCGTTCAGTTGTTATTCTCATAATTAAATAATATCCCATTTGTAGTTAAACTTAACAGATTTTTTCACTTGCGCTGTTACTTTTAAGGTTTAGGACCAAAATAATCACTTTTTTTTAATCATTAAGGACTATTTCTGTTATAGGACTAAAATGATCGGTTTTTCTATAAACTGAGAACTAATTCGGTTAGGTGATATATATGAATGGATTAAAATAGTTCAATCCTCATACATTAAGGATGATTTTCTCTCTGGTTCAGTATTACTGAAGTACATTTATCAAGGTGTTTGTGAATATGCCTCAGTGAAAGTTGATAACTTTATGTCAAAAATTGACTTCGCTCCTTAATTAGTTGTTATTCTCAAAATTAACAAAGCCCCATTTCTTGTTAAACTTAACGGATATTTTTACCTGCGCTGTTACTTTTAAGGTTTATGACTAAAATGATCACTTTTTTTCATACATTAAGGACTATTTCGGTTGCGTGTCATATATGAAGAGGACTAAAATATCACTTTTTCCATAAATTAAGGATTATTTTGGTTACATGTCATATATGAAGAGGACTAAAATAGTCAAATCCCCATACATTAAGGATCATCTTTGTTCAGTATTACTGAAGTAGAGTAATGAAGGTGTTTGTGAATATGCCTCAATGAATGCTATGTCAAAAAGTTACTTTGCTCCTTATGATTTTGTCTTGTTGCAGTTAAAGGTTTTAGTTGGAGCAGTTGAATAGTGATGTTTCTTCGCCGAGCTGTATCAACAACATTACCTTTATCAAGAAGGTTATTCAGTAATAATGGTAGTCATGATATTTCCAAAGCTATTTCAGAGCTCAATCAGGTATAAATACCATAAGCAGTTTGTTAAAGTTTTCTTTCAAGACTCTAACATTTTTCTTTTGAGACTTTAGGCTTAAGTTGAATTATTCCTCCAATTACGTAAATCAATAGTCCAAATGGCACTCAGGGTGTGTTCGGTACAAAGGAAAATGTTTTCTAGGAAAATAAGTGGTTTTTTACTTATTTCTTGTGTTAAGTGCGTAAGCAGAAAATACTATCCTAAAAGCATTTGTATATAATTTAGACAAATACTATGGGGCGGGGTGGGGTGGGTGTTCGGGGTAGGGTAGGGGGTGAAGAAGAGGTGAATTCGAGGGCAGGGAGGAGAAAACCAACGTGGAATGTCACTTGTGGGACTTGTTTTCCCTACTTCCATTAGAGAAGTAATTCGTCATTTTTAAGGATCTTATTTGACCAACCAAACATGAGAAAATTGAACCCAAGCACACCCTCAAAGGTAGGAAATTTCCAATTTTTATAGGAACTTCTGTACCAGAAACAATGGTAGCTCCATTGGGATGTAAGATATATCTATTCTCACCAATGCCCATAGTGTATGAGACAAACGTATGCATTTTGATTGGGGTTGTATTCTATGGTTACGGTTCTACCATATACGTCATCTTCATTCCGTCGAAAATCGATTTTATGATATAGACGCTTATGACCTAGCCTTCTATGCCATGTGGTCCTCACATGAACGTTGAGGTCCATTGAAAGAATAAAGAACCGGTAGTTTCAATATTTGAAGGCTTGAAGTCCTTCTCATAAAGACATTTTTAAATTAAATCAGCTGATTGAGATTTTCTTCTTTTTATTTTTTTAATTAAGTAATCATCCAGAATCTCATCCTCTGTTCAGTGGGGCAACACACTGATTGAATGGGTTGGTGTCGATAGGTACCGAGCTAATTTTTTAAAAGTTCCTTCAAGAATTTTTTTTTTTTTTTAATAAAAGAAATGCCACTTTATGTGGAAGATGCAGAGAAAAGCCAATTACTCTTGTTAGTTTCTATAGTAAAGGTTGAATACATCGGCAGCCCCTTAAACATGCCAAGAACTTCATTTAGACACTCAAACTATGACTTGTACCAATTGAGTACCTAAACACATGATAGAGTGTTCCTATTAAACATTTTCCGCTCATACTTTGGAAAAGTTTCTGCACATGTTCACAAGCGCCCAATACGTAGATATGTTAATCACATTAAATATGCCTCCTCCTTCAATTATACACATTAACATCAATTGGAACATGCATGAGGTTTTACGAGTTAGTGAGGTTAATGCGTATAATTAAAGTAGGTAGCATATTTTAAGTGGTTAATTTATCTACGTAATGCGCACTTGAGAATATGCGCAAAAGCTTTTCAAAATTTTGAGTTAACGATAAGTTGGAGGGCTGGAGACAGACGTTGGAGTCTAAAGGATTTAAATTGAGTAGGACCAAGACAGAATACTTGGAGTGCAGGTTCAGTGGCGTACCGCGTATTTAACGAGGAAGTGAGGCTTGGTACCCAGGCCATTCAAAAGAAAGGAAGTTTCAAGTATCTTGGGTCTATTACTCAGGGAGATGGGGATATCGACGACAATGTTTCACATCGTATTGGTGCAGGGTGGATGAAATGGAAGGCTCGCCCTCCGAGCCGTGTGATAAGAAAGTGCCACCAAAACTTAAAGGCAAGTTCTAAAGTGGTGGTTAGACCGCCTTTATTGTACGGGGGCGAAGTGTTGGCCGGTCAAGAACTTTCACGTTCGAAGATGAAAGTCGCGAAAATGCGAATGCGCGATGGATGTGTGGGCACGCTGGAGGGATAGGATTAGAAATGAAGTTATTCGGGACAAGGTGGGAGCAACCTCGGTTGAGGACAAGGCGGATGCGGGAAGCGAGGCTGAGATGGTTTGGGCATGTGAAGAGGGAGAGGCATAGATGCTTCGATGTGGAGGTGTGAGAGGTTGGCTATGGACGATTTCGGGAGAGGTAAAGGAAAGCGAAAAGTATTGGGAGAGGTGATTAGACGAGATATGGACACGGTTTCAGCTTAACGAGGACATGACCTTAGATAGGAGGTTGTGGAGGACTCAGATTAGGATTGAAGGCTAGGTTGCTTATCCTTTTACCATAGTAGTTGTAGTTTTTCTCATTCGTTTATTGCCATTTGATTTCTGCAATTGATTTCTGCTTATATTTGTTGGGCCTTTGTACTTTGATTATCTTATTTATCTATAGTAGTTAATGCTCCTTTCTTTCCGGACTGTTCTACCATGACTTTCTCGCTTTTGTTATTCCTTGTTTTCATATTGTTTTTGATATGCTTGGCCCTATCTGACCTTTTGTCTTGTTTTCCTCTCTTGGTGCCGAGGGTCTTTCGGAAACAGCCGCCCTACCATTCAAGGTGGGGGTTAGGTCTGCGTACACTCTACCCTCCCCAGTCCCCACATGGTGGGATTCTACTGGGCTTGTTGTTGTTGTTGTTGTTGAGTTGAGAGTGCTTAACAAGAGCACTTTATCATATGTTCAGGTGCTCAACCAAAACATGTCGTGGTTCGAGTGTCTAAATAAATTTTACTGGCAAGTTTAAGGGGCTGTCAATATATTCTGCCTATAAACCATAGAGTTTGTGCATGAACCATTTATGTTAGTTGGTCAGAATGTTTACTTATTTCTCAAACAGAGCTTTGAGAATGACTTAATCTGCAGAGTGTAAAAGATGAGCCTTGAAAGTTACTATTAATACAGAGTTCTTACTAATCAAAAGGGAAAAAGAGGGGGCACAGTCAATACAGGCTCATATTTTGCAAAAGAAGCTAAGTTTCTAATATCACATTCTTATTGATTATCACGCATGACTCACGGGGGAGATATTATTTGCATGATTGAGCTTGAAGCTACTAAATATGGCAGTGGATGCTTGCTGAAGCTTCCTTAAAAATATTGGTCTTCTTCTTACTAGGAAATGGAATCTGTTTTTGGTGAACCTCCTCCATCTAGCCTTTCAGGTTCCATAGACAATCAAAGTATGGCACGAGACTTGAATCTTAGTACTGCAGAAATGGATGGTAAAGAATCTTTCGCTGGATTGACACATATTGGCAGCAAAGGTGAAGCTCAAATGGTGGATGTATCTCTTAAAGATATTAGCAAGAGAGTGGCCATTGCACGTGGCAAGGTTATTTTAGGACGGAAGGTGTTTGATCTTGTTTCAGCCAATCAAATGGGAAAAGGTGATGTCCTGAGTGTGGCAAAATTAGCTGGCATTTGCGGAGCGAAGCAAACAAGCAATCTCATCCCACTATGTCACAACATCAACTTGACGCATGTTCGAGTGGACTTGGCTTTGAACCCTCAAGATTTTAGTGTTGAAATAGAAGGGGAAGCTGCCTCGGATGGAAAAACGGGTGTAGAGATGGAAGCCTTGACAGCTGTGACCGTTGCTGGTCTAACAGTGTATGACATGTGCAAGGCTGCTTCGAAGAATATCCAGATTACAGATATCAGGCTTGAACGTAAAACTGGAGGTAAAAGTGGGGACTGGTCCAGGGGCAAATGATCACAATCTAAAGATGTGATACGGCAAGTGCATTAAGGGCATGCAAGTCAGTGCATATGGAATATGATGTATGCCCCTTCCATCGAATGTTCCTTTCCTATAGAATGTGATAATTCTGCATTATGAAATAAGTAGATAGCTAGCGAAAATGATACTTCTGTAGTTGATTCAAACAGGATGAGTTAAGTGTACGACATTTTTTTGAGAAAGTTTTCCTTGAATTCCTACCTTTTAGCTATTGCACTAATTATTTCGCCATGGTTAATTAGATTTAGTTACAGGAGCATAAAATAACTTCCACTTTGTTAGTTCTTGAACTACAGGAAATACACACCCTGAATACACTAGTAAGTAGTAAATACAGTAAAGAGCCAGCAAAGGAACGGTAACATTGCAACTAAGCCAGAATTTTAAAATAACTTATTTAAAAGAGTTAGAATTTCAAGGTTGATGTAACATTCACCTAATTAAAACAACATAGCCCAGAAGGGCAATGTCTAGGCTTTCCTCAGATTGTGTTGGTAGTACACTTATCTGTGATATCATATCACTCAAGTATTTGAAATTTTGTGTTTTATTGGTGTGTCGATGTATGGCACTTAGCTAGGGTCACTGAAGTACTTGAATAAAGCGATTATGATGCTGAATGAAGAGTTAACGGCAAAGATATGCACACAACCAATTATAGGTCTATCAAATGTGTTTGCTACTATCAACTTTCTTTCTAGGCAATTATAAGAATGAATTCTTGTGCATTTGTTTGCGTGAGAATTTTAATAGCTGTTTATCTTCAAGGAATCAGATGCAGCATTATTCAACCAATCTTTTTCCAAATTGTGTTCCTTCTTTTTCCGGATTCTTTGTCATCTCCTTTCATTCTCGATAGAGTGAAGATGGGATTCCAACTGAACCCGTGCTGCGTTAATCTGCTTACCGTTGAAGGAACTTCTTTTTTTTTTTCTTTTTTTCCAGGAATAGTAGTACTTGATAGCTTAAGAAGCTTGACATTTAGCTAATTTTGTTAACATCTCACGATTTATGCTAGCTCCTATCAGCACAGTGACATTGCTTTATGAACCTTCCTTTCATATATCCTTTGCTTTGATAACTTTTGGTTGATAGGTATAAGATTCATCATCTGTATTTTATGTAGTGTGTAAAAGCTGATGGAAAGAAAAGAAAAAGAAGACATAATCTTGGGAGGATAAGAAGGACTAATGCCCTAGTTTCAAGTTTTGGATGTTATGCTATGTTTCTGTCTTTCTTTAGGATCTTTCTGATGCACAACTATGTTAGTGGAAAGAGCAAAAAAAAAAAAAAAAAAAAAGTATTCCCCTAATAAAATTCTATCTAGAGTGTGTTTAGTATATATGAAAAAACTTTTCATTGATAAAATGTTTTTCCGTTACCTTAAGTTGTTAGAAATATTTATCCATGCCATTAACTTTCAGGAGCTCATAAAAGTGTTGAGTGATTGCTTAGATGTGACATTATTTTCGAGATGATTAGTTAGTTTTTCAAAAGAACTATCATACTTTTGCGTAAATGATTTGATCGATGAATATCAGACTCTCTCTTTAATGTAGAACAGATTACATTAGTTTTCTCTTAAAATATAAAAATTATAAATTTAGGTTGTTATTGGTCATTTAAGAGTGTTTAGTATGCATATATAAGATTTCTCATTCCTTAGTAATTTTAAATGTGCCCCACACACCTGACACTAGTTGTGTGAGGCTTTTTTTTGTGAGACAAAAAGTGAACTCAAAATTTATGAGCCCACAAGTGTAAGATGTGGGTCAACATAGTAAAACTTCTCGTCAGGATGCTGACAACATCAACCAAATAGCCGAATGATGAAACTATATGATGGATACTAAAACAGGAATTGCTTGTTTTCTAATTCTTTTTTGTCATTATTTTCCAATTTGAGTAAGTCCCCTTCTATTTACCCTTGATAGAATTTAATCTTATTTCTCTTTTACGTTTTGACATTCTATAAAAAATAAAAAAGTCAATATTCTTGATTTTAGGATAGAAAAAAGTGTCAGTGGCAGAATTTAAACTAAAAAGTAGAGTGAATCCCACTTTACCCCCTAACATTTAAGAGTTGGGAAACAATACCCCCCTCACATATTGAATGGGAACGGTAACCCCCTATCCAATATTTTCCGGTGAGAATAAGTAATTAATTTCAAAAAAATAATAAAAAGTCACTAAACTAGCCATTGAAACGAGATTTAATTTTTGTTAAATCTTACCTATATTTTTCTCTATATGTCCAAGTTTTGAATCTTTCATGTGTGTGTGTGTGTGTGTGTGTGTGTGTATATATTAACAATTAAAACTTAAAACACAAAATTTGGTGGACTGGAAACAAAACAGAAGATAATTCAATTGCTTATGTAAAATAGTGCTAAGTAGTAATTATTAAATTACTACTTATATATATATATATATATATATATATATTAAATCAAATAATATTTAAAAACAGAAATATCGTTAATTTGAGTATATTATATCGAAAATTAGATGATACTTGACATTTTTTTTATGATACAATGTACTCAAACAAGCGACATCACAATTTAACATAGATTAGTGTCTTTTAATATCGTCCGCTCGCGCGGGCACTAATACTAGACCGTACTATATTTAGATTGTATAATAATTAAGATTTTGGCAATCTCGTGCCCCCCCCCCCCCTCTTTTCCCATAAAAAAAAACGAACGAAATGTAGCTTTCAAGTAGTTGTTATACATTATTTTCAGAAGAATAAGTGAATGGGATAATAATAATAAGAGTTATATATTGTATTTAATTCTAGAAAGAAAAAGAAAAAAAGATCTTTATTAAAAATAAAAAATTCTCACCGGAAAATATTGGATAGGGAGGTTATCGTTCCCATTCAATATATGAGGGGATATTCTTTCCCAACCCTTAAATATTAGGAGGGTAAAATGGGACTCACCCTAAAAAGTATAACTTCGAAAACACTACAAGGTCTACTATCGCGAAAGTCAAGCCTAAGTACATTAATATGGGAAAACATGATAATGGTTTAGAAGGATGGTGTTTTTTGGAGCAAAAAAGACCCCTCAAGTCTTTGAACGAAGAAAAAGGATGACCAGGTCGTTGATAATTAAAGATCAATTAAGTACTTCATCCGTTTACTTTTATTTGTCCACTTTAGACTTTTCACACTATTTAAAAAATAATAAATAGAGTGTATAATTTATCAATGTATCCATATTAATTGATGCATATTTTTATTGGATTTGAAAAATGATTTGAAGTAAGTAATTAATACTATGGGTAAAACGGGAAAACATAAATTGTCTTATCTTGATATGCTAAAAGTGACAAGTAAAAGTGAAAATCTATTTTTAGAATACTAGACAAATAAAAGTGAACGGAGGGAGTAATTTGTAGTTTGGATTACAATTATTAAAAAATTGTGAGTAAACATTAAAACTTCTAAAATTATTAAAAATTCATTATCACTTTTAAATCATTCAAAATTTATTTCCCTCCCATCTTCCTCTTCTTCTTCTTCTTCTTTCCAGGGTGAGATTTGATGAATCCAAAGTTCTGTGCAAACA
Organism: Lycium ferocissimum; assembly: GCF_029784015.1. Taxonomy (NCBI): domain Eukaryota; kingdom Viridiplantae; phylum Streptophyta; class Magnoliopsida; order Solanales; family Solanaceae; genus Lycium; species Lycium ferocissimum. The sequence continues at coordinate 45,402,710 of NC_081349.1, read as the reverse complement.
TCCTAAAAAATGTTTCTGTTGAAATTTATTTTCGAAGTGTTTCAAAATTTAATCACACCTTTGGAAAAAACACACAATATATTATGAAAAGTGTTACCCATTCTTTAAAAGATACACCTATTCATTGTGAAAATGAGTCATCCAATCTTAAGGGGTACATCTTTTCTTTGAAAAGGCGTGTTACTTTTTTTTTTTGCTACACTATATATAATAGGAAAATGATTTTTGGGCAGAATGAGACATTTAAAACATTTCACACTGGTATTGTTGCGGGGGGGTTGGGAGGGTATTATGGACGCTTCTCACTTTTTTTGTGCCAATTATATACCCTTCATGTAAAGTAAAATGAAAATTTTGAATTTTATTCTTTCTATATCACTTTATATTTACAATGCAACAAAAGTAGTATAAGTTTCTCTCTCCTCTACACGTATTTAATAAGTTATCTTCCCAACACTTTGACTAGCAAATTTATTTTTTCTTTTATTCATATCTACCCTCTAAAAGTTTTTTTCTTAACTAAGGAGCCGTTTGGACATGGTTTGAAACCACGGTTTCAAACCATGATTTGAAATCATGTTTAGACATGTAATTTGGATATCTTAAGTTGTATTTTTTCTTATAGACATAAAAACCCCACAAGTTGTGAAAACTATCAAAACACTCCCAATTCTTATACAATCTTACTAAAAGAGCAAGTCATAGTTCATAACAAAATTAATACGCTACTAGAACTCTAGAAGGCCTTTCTAAAAAATACAATATCAATTGATTAAACTTTAATTCAATAAAAACGAAAATTTAACATAAATAGTAATATAACTACTCTTTAATATAATCCTCCCACATAGTAGCCATAAATAAAGGTTGGTGGAAGTTAATGAGGTTGGTAAATGGTTGGTGGGAGTAATTGTTAAAAATATTTATTAACTTATGGGTCTTTTTTTATAATATATAAACTTATGGGTCAAGTTTTATATTTAAATTTTTTGAAACCATGAGATGAAATACATGTCCAAACGCTGGTTTCATCTCATGATCTCAAACTGCATGTCCAAATGCCTACTAAAAATATTGACTATCTTATGCGGTAAGTTTTTTCTGAAAGGAGAAAATAATGAAAGGCTAGCTTGATTACTTATACTAAATGTATAAAATAATTTTTACTTGATGCAGAATAAAGAATGTTTTAAAGCATATACACCTTATTAGTAATTTTATTCAAAGAACTGTAAATGTTGAAAATAATGAAAGACTAACTTGATTACGCATTTAGATATATTTTCTATATTTAATAACATGTTATAGTATCCTTTAATGATGTATGTATAAACATATTTAATTTTTTAAAATCGAAAAAATTCATCTAAAAATTATAGAATTAAGAGTTTTTATATTTTTCTCACAATCCATTAATTAATAATTATATTAAATTATAGATTTTTCTAAGAAAAAAAAAAGAAATAAGATTTGGTTTACTACCTATACTATAACAAGAATTATATATGGAGAAATTAATTTTGTGATAAAACTATAGCATAAGATAGTACTATATTTGATTACTTCTGTAGTTAAATTAGCTGAATGCTAACAACAAATTTGACTTGGTTAAATATACACAATCCATGAAAGCGTAATATCACAGGTTAAACTAAAATTTGTAACTATGGTATTAAATATATTTAGAATTGGATAAATTCGTCTAAATTTTTTTAAATTAATCTTTTTTTTTATATATATATTTTCTCACATTCCCTTAAATAATATTTTTTTGTTTTTTTCTAAGAAAATTGAAGAAATAAGATTTGGCTTACTACCTATACTATAGCAAGAGTTATATATGTATAGCTTCGATATGTAGAAAATAATTTTCTGATATAAATATAGCACAAGATGTTATACTTGATTACTTGTATAATTACAATATTTTTGTTCAATGTTAACCAAATATTTGACTTGGTTGATCTGTCGAATGATCATGTGACAGTCAGCTAATTCAACTATAAAAATAGGAAAAACAACAAAGAATTAAGACTATAATAATAATTTTTGTGATAGAACTTCGGCACAACATAATACTTTTGATAACATGTATAATCACATTATTTAGGTTGAATTATAACAAGAAATTCACTACTTACCACATTTACTCACTTATGTAGCTAATTCCTACACACGAACTTGTTGTCGTATACTAGCTTATGTCTCGTGCAAATAATGTAGTTACAATATATTTGCTAAATCATTAATTTTTCATGTCCACTTGTGCAAATCATGCAATGTTCTATGTTGTTGTATATTATCGGTTGATTTAATCATTCTTTATGAACTTAACTTTGTTAGTCTGCACCGTTAATTATGAAGCGGATAACTACGATTTGATTAAACCCACTAGCGAGATGAAGCTATTTCAACCCAGCGGTAACCATACCAACTTTGTGATCACCAGTTCACAGGTTCCAGTCTGGCCTGCGACACAATTTTTTTTTTCCAATTTGAACATACATCGTTAAAGAATAATATAACGAATTAAATGAAGTTTTGTAATTAAGGTTTTAAACATATTTACTTTTCAAATTAGGTAAATTCGTCTAAAAATATGAAATTAATCCTCTTATTTTATTTGTTTTTGAAATTTTTCTCACGTTCCATTAATTAACAATTGTATTAACTTAGGTTCTATCTTAAAGATTTTTTGAAAGAAACAGATTTTGGTTTACTACCTATACACAAGAGTTATATATGTAAAAATAATTTTGTGGTATAACTATAACCTAAGAATGCATATTTGAATATTTGTATAATTACATTATTTTTGTTGAATGATAAAAAATATTTTAACTTGGTTGATCCGTCGAATGCAGTCGTCTGATGGTCAACTAAATTAACTATAGGAATTAGAAAAAATTGAAGAATTAAGACTATAATACTAACTTTTTATGATAGAACTACGACAGAAGATAATACATCTGATAACATACATAATTACACTTTTTTGCTGAATTATAACAACAGATTCACTACTTACCTACATTATTCAATTACGTAACTAACTTCTACACACGAATTTATTATCGTATAGTATCTAATGTCTCGTGCGATCTTGTAGTTATAATAATCGTTAATTTTTTCATATACGTTTGTGTAAATCATCCAATGTCACGTGTTTTTGTATATTATGGGTTGATTTAATCTTTTTTTTTTTTTTTTATAAACTTAACCTTTTTAGTGTGCCCCTCTAATTATTCAAACAGATAAATACAATTTGATTAATCCCACTTGACATATGAAACTATTGGAGTCCAGTGGTAACCAGCCCAACCTTGCAACCGTCGGTTCACGGGTTCGAGTCTAGCCTGCGGCACAATTATTTTTAAACTATTTGAACATATGTCATTAAAGGACAATATAACGGGTTAAATTAAATTTTGTAACTAAAGTTTTAAATATATTTAATTTTAAAATCAGGTAAATTCGTCTAAAAATGTTAAACTAGTCTTTTTTTTTATATATTTTTTTTCTCATATTTTATTACCTAACAATTGTATTAAATGTTAGTTATTCCTTAGAAAATTAAAAAAGAAGAAGAATACATGTTGATCTACTACATACACAAAAAGAGTTATCTATGTAGAAAATATTTTTTTGCTAGAAATATAGCCTAAGATAGTATATTTGAATACTTGTATAATTACATTGTTTTTGTTGAATGCTAACCAAAGTTTTAACTTGATCTTATCTTATGTCAAATGATTTTTTCCCTTTATATAAAGTGACTTTTCACAGTTGAATTTCAATATTTAATAAAAACTCAATAAAGATTGTATTTTAATTAATTTAATATGCATTAAAAATAAAACTCACATAATTAAATTAAAAAAATGATGTAATAATAAGTTGGGTAACATAAAAGAATATACTAATAAAATTGCATAGATATCAATTTACGAGATTATTAAAAGGTAGATAAGATAATGTAGAATAAAAAGGGAATTAATATCGATCATAGATGTAATTTAATGTTAAGAAGAATACAATTTGAATATATGATTTTTAATTAAAAGTATTTTAGTCAATTAACATAATTCTTAATATAAGAAAAACAAAACTTCAAATATGAGATGGTTAATCATTCAATATTTGTGTGTGTGTGTGTTGTATGAGTCAATTATTTACTTTTAAAGTATAACATCATATATTCATAATGTAAGAGAGCTGGTTGTTTTTTAAAATATATAGGAACCTGTATGCAAAATGAGAGTTATAGGTTAATTTTTTACTGATAAAATGTACAGAAGATGATGAGTATGTAAAATGCAGAAGAGTTAGTTTAACTTATATAAGATGTGTATTATATTATTTCATAGTGTAATAAATTAATTATCATAATTCGAATTAGTAAATAAATTTAAAAAATAAAAAATAATTTGATAGTAGTTCAATTTTAATACATTAGTTGTTTAATTAAATTAACTAAAACTAAATTTTAAACATTTCATTAGAAATTCTTATAAGTTAGAATTTTCAATTGACTTTTAATCCTAAGTATTTGTAATTATAAATTTAATTTAGATATAATGTATTGGGAAGATAAAAGGTGAGCATGCTAAGATAGTAATTATTACTTTTTTGGAGGAAAACTTATTGGAGGAAAAAGAAGAGTATTTGGAGCCAAAAACTAATAAGTACAATATAGACTTTTTACATTTTATGCCCATTTTCTGGAGTCCGGATCCTAAATGACCCAAGAAAAATCTAAAGTAACTAACATAACCCATAAAAAAACAAAGTTACCATACTACCTCTAACGCGACTTTTTTGTGCGTTATGTAAAAGTGAGTTACGTTACCGGTTTTTTTTTTTTTTGCAAAAAAATAAAAATAAAAACTAAATACATAGCTCACAATTTTAGTGCGCTATCCAACCAGGCCCAAGTTACTAAAGTTAGGCCGTTTCATGTATACTTACCATTAATCCAAGGGAAAATGACATAGTAATACTTGTTAAGATCCTATATTTACAAGACATAAGGATATTTAACTTACATAAATGAATGCACTTTGGGGGGTTTTCCTTAGGCATAGCTACACTTTTGCTAATTACATTTCGTAGCTACAGTAATGTGTATTCAAATTCGGTTGTATTCCAATTCGGCTGTATTTTGCTGTATTTAATTCGGCTGTATTCATTCGTAACTACTTTTATACTGTATTCAACTTATTGTATTTAAATTCGATTGTATTCAAATAATATAAATGCAAAAAAAATACATGGATATTCAGATTTATTGAAAATTCACTGTTTTTATTTGTATACAAAAAATCTCTTTCAAAATACTGGTGAAAAATACATAAAAGAAACACACTATTTTACACTAAAAAAATAACGAATATACTGAAATACAATAAGATCTGAGATAAAAGAAAAAAAATACACTCACAGATTTGAGATACAAAGAAATAAAATACACGCAGATTTGAGATACAAGAAATAAATACACTCAGATCTTAAAATACACCGCCGGAGTTTCCATCACCAGCAATGCCGCCGTCGTCCAACAAGGATCCAACCAGAAATCATTTCTTTCTATGTATTCAACACAAGAACAAATAAAAGCAACACAATTTTACACTCAGATCTGAGCGGTGGCGGTGGCGGCGGCTTGAGAAAAAGGAACTCATTAATGTATTAGAAGAAGAGATCTGTAGATTGAAATATAAAATATTTTATGGAGTTGAGATCTGAATTGTGTAGTTGAATTGATAGAACTAATTTGATTGTTGTTGTCACGACCCTAATTACCGATCGTGCGGGTACCTACCTTATTATCACTAGTAGGCGAATCCTTACCCGTTAACCCATTAATCATTAGCCAATTTTAACTTCTTTAATCATTTATTAACAGTCAATATGAATGAATAAATAAATAAAACAAGTCATAGTTAATAGATAACATAAGTGCGGAAGTCTAACTATTACTCCCCCAAAATCTAAAAGTCATCGTACAAGGACTCTAACCAACAATGTCTAAAGAATGAAGTATATCTCAAATATAACAAATAATGTCTGGAATGAAGGTAGACATGCTGAAAGAGATCTTCGTAGTGGCATGGCACGGATAGAAGCTCACCCTTGGATCTAATCGAGCAAACTAGCTTCAAGCTAGAGATGTAATCCGGATGAAACCTCGGAACACAATCGCACTCAAAAAGGGTGCGGAAGGTAGTATCGTGACAAACACTATGTATATAAGTAAGCATCATAGGCCGACTAAGATTAGTTCACGCATATAAGTATAAAATCAACAAGATAAACAGATAGGCACTTAACACTCAAATCCAAGTCACAGATTATCCCATAACAGAGTCACAGCCTAAGATGAAGCTTCTAAACCACAAGTCTGTCAAGTTTCAATAATCTCACCTAATGATCACAAGTCCAAATTCCTTCCCTAGGTAGAGTCACTAATCCACAATTTAACTCAGTCAATGGTAATCATTATATCACAATAGACATTCAACATCCATACCAAAATCAGAAACAAACGAGCATATAAAAATTCAGAATAAAATGTAATGATGTGCAATGCAAAATATGATGATGTGCAATGCAATGCAATGCCATGCACTGACCAATCACTCAAACTGTACACACATTCTAACTGATGTCATTGCTCAGTAGTCATGACCTGCAGGGGACCCATGGTGTCCATGTACCACCCGTTCCGGATACTCATCGGAACTGAGCCATAAATCCTCTGCTCTGGAAAGAACCTCGGACGCGGATCCACATCATGTATCACTCGTTTTCGGAACGAACCTCGGACCACGAGCTCACAACTAGGCCACATCCTCACCCCGGTCAAATGTGCCTTTTCATATGTATAGTAACACTGTCACATCACTCTCAATGATCAATTCATCAAGTACCATGTATCAAATAGTATCACAAATTCAACGAGAAGATTATATTAACTTCTTCACTAATTTCACATCACAATGTATGTCTCAACGTATTCCAGTTCATTAGTATGTATGGACAATGAACAATTAGCAATATCAATGTCAAACATAAGACATCATGCCACAAGTCTTTATGAATCGTTTCCGAATCATTTCCATCATGTATGAGTGTATGAATGCATAAATAAGTGTAAACATAGTAAATCAATGCAAACCAATAAAGCAATAGTGAAGGTACAAGTCACAAAGCCACAAGTTATATCAAGACTTGGATCCACTCAACCATGAAATGAATCATACAACCCGTCTCAACCAACATAAGAGTCTATGTCCCTTTTTACTTCCACATATAACAAGTACGCCTCCGAACTAAGTCTTGTATCACCAAGATGCTCCATTTTTTTTAATATATTATCATCAACAGTAAATCATACATCAAGTGTTCATCTACGTACTATCATAAATATATAAATCACAATGCAGGTTTAAACTCAGTATCCTTCCTTTCTCCGATGATATGTGTCACAATAAGAGAGAATTGAGTACAACACGACAATTTAGGTAATAAGTCTAATCACAATAACAGGGCAACGAGCCACCATCAACAACAATCAACCTAATAGAAATCCATCCCGAATCGCCACAGTATGAATACAACTACACCTCATATTTCAGTACATAAAGTAATGGCGACGAGCCCACAAAATCAGAAGTCATACCAACCTAGCCAATATCCAACCAAAACACCATGTTCGAAGACCTAATCATGTTTTCTCCTGTCAATTCTACACAATACATACGTTTCGCTAATCAAAGTCTAACTAAAGCAAGCCATAACCTACCTCGAATGCAGAACAGGAGCCACGAACTACTCCACACGAGTCTTCTATTTCTGAAGTGCCTTATAACGGTCAAAGTCTAACAATATGATGCTAAGTAAGCAACAAACCATGTACTTAAACAAGAACAACAATTTGGGGAAGCAGACCCACTTACTCTACCCTTTTCAATTGGTGAAACCATCCTTTAATGGTGAATTTATCATAACTTCTATCTCTACAATCATTAACCTTCAATTCGTGGGTTTCTAATCAATTTACCATTTCAAACAGATTTTAGGATAAAATTTTCATTTTTATTAGAACCCTAAGTCTCAACATGCAATTTCAACCATAAGAAATCAAATTCCCTTCCTAGAAAGTAATAATCTGTACTCCTAGATGATTAATCAACAACAAAATCAACAACCCACCAATTGTTTAAGGGTTTACTAATTCTAGGGTTCTAGGATTTTCACCCACCATTGATGGACCTTAAACTAATCATGGAACTTGAAAAAGAAAAGAAAAGGAACAAATAAAGGTGGAGACTTACCCTCCAAGGTGCTTTCACCAATGAATGGAATGAAGTTTGCCTTTTTTTCTCTTGAAAACTGACTTTGGGGTCTTGGGGGGTAATGGGTAGGAGTTGGGGCATTAAAATAGGGATTTTTGCTCCCCGTCGGTCACTGTAGCGGCCAGTTGGTCGCTGCAGCGGACCCGCTATAGCGGACCTGTTGGAACAGTTCGGACGAAAAAGGGCATATATAACTCCCTCATCCGGAGGCGAAACTCCTAATGTTCTCTACACCATGGAGAATTTCTTTGTTTTTTAATTTACAAAATATACCAACTTAATTATAAAACATACCAGATCTGGAAAAATTAAAAGCCCATCCTTTTTCCTATATTATAGGCTGAAAAATTGAAGGCTAATAAGTTATATGTGCTACAACAGTGAAGCAGGCCTAACAATTCTCATTTAAAACCTTCACGTTTTGGACATCTAGTAAAATCCAAGCTGAACTCAGGAATTTAGACTTATCATACTGCTTCATACAGCTAAAACTAGCAGTTCAAGTCATTCACTTGTTCTCTTCAACTTGTTGGCCTGCGACTGAGTACATGCGTTCCCTGCAACCATTCATCCGTAGATGCATCAGTTGTTGCAGTTCCAACTTCAACCTTTGTAGTTTTCTTTGGGGATTTAGTTTTGCTGGGAGAGTTGGGGGTTTTGGATTCCATGAAGGATAATTTAACGAATCTATTGAATAATTAGTTTGTGTTTATGATTAGGGATTTGAATTAGTTTCTGGAAAGTTTTCTATGATTAGGGATTTGAATTAGTTTCTGGAAAGTTTTCTAATTATTATGGTTTTTAATAGTTTAGTTCTTAGGAGATTGGGTAATGAATTGTATGAATAATGGTACAATCGTGAATTATGTAAAGCATAAAACTGTATGAATGATGGTAGAATCATGACTTATGTTTCAGATTTTTTTTTTTTTTTTTTTTTTTTTAGTTTCCTATGTTCTTGTTGTTGTATTAAATTTGTATGAATATTGTATGAAAGTTGTATATAATCTAACTGAAAATTATACACAAAATATGAGCGAAATTCTAATCCTTAAGCGAGATATACATATTTCATACCTATTTCACTGTTCATACACAGAAATTTGAGTGAAATGTTTAAGCCTTGAGTGATATATACACATTTCATACACAAAATTCTGAGCAAAAATTTTAAGCTTTTAGCGACATATACACATTTCATACACAAAATTTTAAGCGAAATTTTTAAGCCTTGAGCGAAAATTTTCGTATATGTTTTGTAAATTGAAAAATATCGTTATTTTTTGTAAATATACCCTATTCTTATGTATATATAGGTTATTTTCCCTTAATCCAAATGCATCCATTTCATAACTATGCAAAAGTTTCCATTTTCAAAAATATTTATAATATTTAATTTATCTTCTAATACTATAAGAATCTTTTAACAATTTTTTTTTTATCAAAAATATATGTTCTCTTATCTTTTGATATTTATGAAGAAACATTTATTCTTATAAAAAGTATTTATTCTTTTATTTTTGATGTTATCTTTTAACAGATTTTTTATCCTCCTGTTCATTGACTTGTCGCTATCTTTTCTTAATTAATGTTTGTTTAGCTAATTCTAAAAACAATCGAGTCTACGATCTATTTACCGCCGACAAAAGTAAATAATTTTTTATTATAATTGAGGGTTAGTTACATTAAACACTCATGTAATAAGAATTAATTCGAGATACACCCTTTATATTTTAAAATCAAACATTTACACCACTTATATTATGAAATTGCTTTATGACCCTTCTTTTCATATATCCTTTGCTTTGATAACTTGTAGTTGATGGGTATTCGATTCGTCATCTGTATTTTGTGCAGTGTGTAAAAGCTGATGGAAAGAAAAGAAAAAGAAGACTTAGTCTTGAGAGGATAAGCAGGAGAAAGTTTCAAGTTTTGGAGGTTATGCTATGTTTCTATCTTTAGGATCTTTCTGATGCACAACTATGTTAGTGGAAAGAGCAAAAAAAACAAATATGTATTCCACTAATAAAATTCTGTCTACAGTGTATTTAGTATATATGGAAAAACTTCTCATTGATAAAATGTTTTTCCGTTACCTTAAATTGTTAAAAATATTTATCCATGCCATTAACTTTCAGGAGCTCATAAAAGAGTTGAGTGATTGTTTAGATGTGACAAATTATTTTCGAGATGATTAGTTAGTTTTTCAAAAGATCTATCATACTTTTGAGTAACTGATTTGATCGATGAGTATCAGACCCTCTCTTTAATGTAGAACAGATTACATCAGTTTTCTCTTAAAATAAAAAATTATAAATTTAGATTGTTATTGATCATTTAAGAGTGTTCAGTATGCATAAATAAGATTTCTCATTCCTTAGTCGAAAGATGTGTGTCCACGATAATGGGAATTATTACCTACTCTTCCCCTTTAATAGAATTATTTACATTATCAGTATATAATAGGTTTATTACATCAAAATACCCCTGAACTATACTCGAAAAGTCGATATCACACCTAAACTATACGAGCGACCTATTACACACCTAATATATTTAAAAGTGATATTTTTACTCCCCGGTTGATGTGGCATAAAATATAAAAATAATTAAAAAATAGCGCGTTTTATTTAAAATTAATTCATTTTTTTCTTTTTTTTAATACTTAATTATATTTTTTTTAATCCCACCCCACCCCCAACCCCCACCCATACCTTCTTCTTCATTTCCCCACGCGCGCTCCCCCCACGCGTTCCTTTCTTCTTCATTTCCCCACCCATCCCTTCCTTCCAACCCCACCCGTCTCTTTTCCACTCCGTCTTCCTCTTGTTTACTCCTCTAAATCCACCGCCACCTAAATAGTAACGAAATATATGGGATGAAGGGATTATTTTCCTCCTCTAAATCCAATCGCCACCCGTCCCTTTTCCACTTCCTCTTGTTTCCTCCTCTAATTCCTCTTGTTTTTTTCTTCCACTTCTGGTTCATATATTAAATTTTTTTAATGACAATGGGTACAAATTTGTGATGTGGGGCGGGTTCAATAGAACCAAATGTTGGATCCGTTGGATTAGAGGAATTCAATGTCTCTTTGCAAAGAGAATTTTTACCTTAAATTTACTTCTAAAAACTTGTCATAACACAACATGCCTTCTTCTTCTTCATAGCAACTTAGGCGTTTCCCCGCACAATCAAAGGTCTTTTTTTCTTAAAAAAATTGTTGAATTCAATTTTTAGATATTGGTTTCAATTTAGTGTTTTGGACATTATTATGAGAAAGAATTGATGGTCTTGGACCAGTTCTAATAAGCAAAATGAGTTCTTCATTGGGTTGTAGGTAAACGAGAGAAAGAAAATAACAACGTTTTCTTTGATTTTAGGAGCAATAAACCACAAATGTCGGGTTTCGGAGATATGTTTTAGAGATCGGTTTGGGTACTTCGAAGTGAAGAGTGGAAGAATTTGGGGGCGGCGTGACGGTGGTACCGGTGGTGCGAAGGATTTGGGGGGTGGGGGTAGCGTGGGAAAGGAAGGGCGGGGGTGGTGAAATGAAAGAGGGAAAATTAGTTTTTAAAATTTTTAATTTTGTTAATAAAAAAAAAAAAAAAAGCAAAATTGTGAAAGAATAAATAAAATAAATAAAAATTATTTTTTTGACGTGGCGTTGACGTGACGTGGTGCGCGTGGGAGAGAGTGTGTACACTCTCCCCTAATACAACCATAATGTATCGGGGATATCACTTTTAAATATATTAGGTGTGTAATAGGTTGCTCGTATAGTTTAGGTGTGATATTGACTTTTCGGGTATAGTTCAGGGGTGTTTTGATGTATTTTGCCGTATATAATAATTAAAGAGAATTCTTATTTAAGGCAGGTAGAAGGGTAGGTCAGGATGCTGACAACATCAACCAAAGAGCCGAATGATGAAACTATATGATGGATGCTAAAACAGGAATTGCTTGTTTTCTAATTCTTTTTTGTCATTATTTTCCAATTTGAGTAAGTCCCCTTCCATTTACCTCATAATAGAATTTAATCTTATTTCACTTCTACGTTTTAACATTCTATAAAAAAAGTCAATATTCTTGATTTTAGGATAGAAAAAAAAAGTGTCAGTGGCAGAATATAAACTAAAAGGTATCTTGGAAAACACTACAATGAAAGGGAAAGGATATGCTATCGTTTTCCTTACTGCTGCACTTTTCGGGTGCCTCCTTTCTACAGCCCCGAGTGTATTCAATATGGGAAAACATGATTATGGTTTAGAAGGACTCCCTCCATTAAAAAATACATGAATTTTTGGGATCTGACACACCTCTTAATAAAGTCAATTACGAACATTAATTAAAGGTAATTTATCAATATGTATTACCCTTTCGCTTCTTGTCAATTTTTTTTTTTAAAAAAAATTAGAGATAGTCATTAAAGATATGGATAATTCTAAAAAAATTGATTAATACATCCTTGAGTTTTGAAAAATTCATTCATTTTGGATCATAAAAATATCAAAAATTCATTTATATTAAAATGAGGGGACTAGTGTTTTTGGGGCAAAAAGACCCCTCAAGTCTTCAACTAAAGAAAAAGGAAAGTTGACCAAGCCTTTGATAATTAGAGAGTAATTAAGTAATTTGGAGTTTGGATTACAATTATTAAAAACTTGTGAGTAGATATTAAAGCTTATAGAATTATAAAAGATTCATTATCACTTTCAAATCATTTCAAATTTTTATGCATTTTTTTGTTTTTGCTTATAACAGCTAAATATTATTTAAATGTCAAATATTGTTATAAGTGTATAACAGTCATTCACTATAAAGAATAAAAAAATCTCGGAACAAACAACAAAGTGAAAACACACATTATTTAAGTAAAATTAAATAATAATTATTTTATGAAAAATATATCTCTTATATTTATATAATATAGAAACCGAGTGCAAACAAATTTTATAGGATGTACATTGTGATAAACATTGGCAGAACCACATTTAAAAAAATGGATTCATGTAATACCTCTTGCTAAAAGTTTATATTTATTATACATGAATATTATAATAAAAATACATGATATTTACAAGAACTGAATCCCTTGACCTAAAACAGAAGCTTGATATAACCTATTATCATAAAAATTGAATTCCATTGATAAAATCTTTGGTTCCACCGTTTGTGACAAAAGTGTAATAAGTGGTTGGGGGTTGGCCATAGAACGTGAGCAGCAGTTCAAAAAAAGAGGAAGAAAATCAAGAAGGAAAATGAGTGTTCGTTTCACTTGAGGACCCATTTTTCCTCACTGGTTCCTTGTCGTGTTGTGCAATTTGTAATTCCTTGGCCTGTATATGTCTTATGTGACGTGGCGTATTCTGATTTGCAGTGTGCAAAATGGTGTGAGCAGGCAATAATGATAATTTCTTGTTGGGTTGGAATGTGGACCTTCCTCATGCCTTAAGTGACATTTTGACATCGATAAATTTAGTGGAGCTGACGTAGCTACATATAAATCAAAATTAATGTCAAAAACACCCGATTATCTATGGTTCCTTTTCCTAATGAACTAATATAAACTCGCAAAAAAATAATAGTTCAGGTGTGTTTTTGACAATTATTTCTAATTTATTATTTTTTTCGTTTTAATTTATGTAACACTATTTAGCTATTGAAGAAGTGTAAGAAAAGAATTGTAGTATAAAACAAGCCTTAAATATTTGACAGATATAAATCATCTAATTAAGGATAAATAAAAAATTTAAAGATAAGTTCTTTATAAATATAGATGATATTTTTTGTATAAATTAAAAAGAAAAGTGTAACCACATAAACAAGGCTTCGAGATAGAGTTCGAAAGAAAGTAATAAATTTTATTCAAACGGTGTGTTTATACGCACAAATATTAAATTTAAAACACAATCATTACCACTTGAAGGGATCGCTGATTTATTGATGCAATTAGTGTTATGATATTTTTGAAAAATAGGTGCAATTAATAAGGTTGAAAATATGGATGAAATTTCGTATCATAATTTTTTATATAATTATAGGGTTTTAAATAGTCACATAAACAAATTAGTAGACTCATTTTACAATTAAGAAAATTATCTTCTAATTTATTATGATTTTTTAAACAATTGATTATTTTAAAAAACATGTAAACAAATATTTAAATTCACTTGGTAAATATGAAGAAGTGTAAGAAAAGATAATACTGTACCCCCAACGTATAAACATAAACGCTGTCCTTAGATATTTTTCGAGATATAAATCATTTTAAAAATTCGAAGGATAAATAAAAAATTTAAAGATAAATTATTTATAAATATAGATGATATTTTTTGTATAAATTAAAAAAGAAATCTCAATAAGAAAATCCACATATGATTCCGAACAACTTGTTAAAGCTAGAACTTTCCATATAAACGAAAATCAAGAAAAAAAATGAAAATCGGGATCATAATCAAAAATCTACCACTTGAAGATTCGGAAGTTTGGATCGCTGATTTATTGATGCAATTAGTGTTATGATATTTTTGAAAAATAGAAAGTGAAGAATTAATAAGGTTGAAAATATGGATGAACTTTGTTCTAATTTTTTATATAATTATAGGGTTTTAAATAGTCACATAAACAAATTAGTAGACTCATTTTACAATTAAGAAAATTAATATTCTAATAAATCAAATATTAGATTCTTCCTACAACTAAACAATTGATTATTTTAAAAAACATTGTACCACTAACAAATACAACATCCAGCAATTAAATTCACTCTTGGTGGTAAATATGGTAAATGGTCAGAACCAGGTTCAACATGGTGATTGAAGAATCATGTACAAGGCATTAATTGAGCTGATTAATGCACACCTACAACATATTTTTCGAGAGGGGAATATAATTGCTGACAATTTGGCCAATAATATTGATAATTAGGGTGAAATTATTACTCTATTATTATTTTTTTGGGAAGGAAAAAGATCTTAGGGGAAGTGTTAGGAGAAATCTTTGGGGATACTCAAGAATTCCTGAAGATCAATGTTATGGGTAATAGGAGTACAATTTAAGCCATTTTTAATATATTAGGAATATTTTTAACTCTTTTCTGTTTAAAAAAGATGCGGACCGCTATCTCATTTTCCAATGCCACAAATTCAAAATTTAAAATTTGAAAATTTCAATCTCTCTCCTCTTCCTTTGCTTCTTGCTCATCCATACTTTTCATAAAAAGACCAACCTAAGAGCGAGGCAAGTCAAAAAATGAGCTAAGACTTACGATTCGTTTTTCGTCTTCTTCTTTTGAATAGAATTTAGCTTATATAAAATTAATCCAGCTTAGTCCATAAGTGGAGTTTGGGGAGAATAGAGACCTTATCACTAGATTGGGTATGTTATTATTGTAGAGACCTTATTCCTATCTTGAGAGACAAAGATGCTGTTTTCGATAAACCCCTGACTCACAATAAAGCAATAATAAAGTAGGTCAAATTTATTTATAAAACTATTAGGTTTAAATGAGTCAAATCTTATTAACCACAAATACCAAAAAAAAAAAAAAAAAAAAAAAAAGAGTCCATTTTACCTAACCAAAAAAACTTAAATTTCTTTCTCTTAAACAAAAAAAATTCAACTCTATCAAGTGAATGAGCCTCTTAACCTGAACTAAAGTTGTCCTGAGAAGGAAAGTAATAGATGATACACACAGAGGCTATACATGATCTGCACACAAGAAAAACAAGGCTACATGGTTACATAGTTGTAGAGGATACACAGAATTGCTGAAGCTGCAGCTTGGAAAAATGCAACTTGTTTCTGCTTGATTTATCAACTGGATTTGATGTCATAGCACCTGGTGAGAGCTTGAGGTGTCTGATGATGACAACAAACCAAAACAGTAGAAGTTCCAGCATTTAGTTCTAGCTTAATTGATTTTGTAACATTACATATAGCAGGCTAGATTAGATTTCTACATTGTTTTTCTTTATTTTCTTTATTTCCACTTTCTTTGTGTAAATACTTTGATTTTGAAATAAAACTACACAAGTTTTTTTTTTTTTTTTTAAAAAAAAACCCTCTTAACCCACCAGATGTACTTCCTCAAACAAAATAGAATATAAGTGGATTACGGTGGGATCCCTTCACCCTTAATCAGAGATTTCGGGTTTGACCTTTGAGAACGAAAAAAAAAAAATGCCATCCCCAGAAATGAGATCTGAAGTGTCCGATCCGAATTTAATCGGGTTCCAATTCAAATACAGGACACTAAATAGGAAACAATAAAAAACAAAGTAGAATAAAGGAAAAATTTCAGAAATATACAAGTTGGTCACTTACATTGCAAAAAAATAGCCCAAAATATACAAACATATACAAAATATACAAACATATACATACAACTATACCAACATATAACAAGACAAAGAGAGAGAAAAGTTTGGGTTATTTTTTGTAAGAATTAAAAAAATGAGTCAATTTTAATAGCATTGTTGCTCTAATTAATATAATTTTCTCTACAATAAATACCAACAGGTTTCTAAAGCAAAAAACAGAAAAGCAACCAATAGATTAAAAGTGGAAAAAGAAGCACAATTCTTTCCTCCTAGCAGAAGCTAAAGTTCCTTTTGTCTCCCTTTTTTTTTTGTCTTCAATTTCTAAATCAAAAACCATCATTTTAAAAAAAAAAAAAACATCATTAATGGAAACCCATCAATAAATCCCATAAATTCATAACATCCAAACCCAAAACCATTCTTGATTTTACTGAATAAAAATTTGATCTTTTTTTTTTCTTTTCAAGAATGGAGTTGGATAGCATTGAATGTGTATCATCTTCAGATGGTATTGATGATGATGAGATCCCTTTACATCATCCACATATTATTCATTCTCAATTTTCATCTTCAAAAACACCAAACAATATTAATATTAACATTAACAATAATAATAATAATGATGGGATTTCATCAATTCATTCTACTACAAGTGTTCATGAGCTTCTTGAATGTCCTGTTTGTACTAATTCTATGTACCCTCCAATCCATCAGGTTAGTTAAAGATTTCCTTTTTTTTTTTTTTTTTAATTTGGAAATTGTATTTTATATTGTACAAGAACTTGTTATATTGGTTTGATTTGAGGAAAGATTGAACCTTGATTGTTGGTTTTGTGGCATTTTTTGATGTATATATTCATTAAATTTTGGGGATCTATGTACGCCTTTGAATGCTTTGATTGTTACAAGATTCTATATATATATATTAGAGGCTTCAATTTGTTTTCTCTGGTGAATGATCTGCAAGACTTTAAATTTTTATATATTTATACCTATTCTTTTCATTTCCTTTTCTTTGTTATGGGTTAGGTGAGTTTAGGAGTGGAGGTCATGGGTTCAAGCTGTGAAAATAGCCTCTTGTAGAAATGCAAGGTAAGACTGTGTATAATAGACCCTTGTGGTCCGGCCCTTCTCCGGACCCCGTGCATAGCGGGAGCTTAGTGCACCGAGCTGCCCTTTTTTAGGTGACTTTAGGAGTGAATAGTGCTGGATTGAACTAGGGAGTTTGTTTGTGGTTAGTGAATATTCCAAATAGTTTTTAGTTTATTTGGAATTTATGAAGTTGGAATTGTGTTTGGTTGTACTTTTTGCAAAGGAGAGAAGAGAACACTTTATTTGGAGTTTATGAAGATGGTGTTGGAAAGCAGGTTTGGAGCACTTTCCAAATTTTGAATCCAACTCCAAGTTGGATTTCAATATTTTATAACTAAACACTGATTTTGAATTAAAGTGAAAAATTATTCCAAACAAAAAGTGAATAGTTCTCATGGCAAAATGGGCCTCTAGAGTTGGTTTAGCTTTCCAGCTTCTGGAGCCTGGCTTATTAGGTGGACCCGAAAATTGGTTCTGCATAGGACTATTGACACGCTGGGTGGAGTTAGCTAGAAATTATTTGGTAAATTTCTCCCCTTTGGCGGTTCGTATAGATTGGAGATGTGAATTTTTTTTCCCCAAACTTATGTGTATATTGAGTGTAGCTGCTGAATTTGTACCCTTGGGTTTTAGCGTCTGGTCTATTTGTATTTTTGGTGGTCAGGTGTCTAATCCATTTTACATTCGGGGTCGGAGTGTAATACAGAAAAGAACCTAGCTTGTTCCGAGCTTATATAAGGAGAAAGATTGCAGTAGGTTGATATAGCCTTGTCAAACTAGTTGTGATGTTGTTTGTTTAAGTATTTTATTTCTAACTCTAATTGCAGAAGGTGTTTGTGGTCCAGCGATTTGTCTGTCCCTTTGCACATGAGAGGTCTTATGTTCGAAACCCGATGCCATTCATTACCGATATAGAAAAATTCTTTTACCTTTCTGAATGATATGTTTTTTGCACAAGAGTGTGGCCTAGCGGTTAATGAAGGGGGTGCAAACCTTAGAGACCAGTGTTTAAATCTCAATAGAGACAAAAATACTACATAATTTATTTCCTATATGCCTAAGCTTTGCTGGAAAAAGTTACCCAATACAACAGAATAGACTGCAACACTAACATTAACCAAAAAGCCTTGACCTCTTCTCCTTTTAATATGGAAATAAATTGACTAAAAGAAGGATTCTTGCTTTGTCCCATATAATGGTAGAGGACCCTTTTACAAGACATTGACTTCTCAACAACCTTGAAATAAATGAGGCATGAGGGATATTGAAAATCGAATGAATGCCGCCAAGGTAAGTGAAAAGTTTAATGCAAGATGGAGTAGAGAAAGCATCTTTGCTCTTGAATCAAGCTGGAGGTACAATATTTCAACATCACATGTCGAAGCAAAAATCAATTGAACAAATGAGCACATTGGTGCTCTGTATCTATAGTAGGTTCGTCCGACTCTATAAATTTTACGTATTCGGGATTTGAAATTTTTTATCTTGTACAGGTACATAGTCGCATCAACAGCAAGTTATATGAAAAACTGATCTCCTATTGGGTAACAAGGATAACTCGGAAAGAAGTTTAAGATGGAGTACAAGGATTGTTTGTTTTGCAGTGAATTAACTATGCTAGCTCTAAGTTCTGATGACTATCTTTCTTTTCTTGTCTTCTCATTCAATGTTAGTACATGAAATGCTAAAATCTCTCACCTGTCTAACTGCTGGTTCAGAAGACTTCCATTTTACGTTCATGTGGTTCTTCAAAAGTATGGTTTAATGGCGTTGTGAACTTAGCTGACAATTACGTGTTGACCCACATATTAGTATACCAAAGAATAGGGTGGTTCAAGCTGCGGAATCAGCAAACTGACACACCCCTTGAGGGTGCAGCCTTCCCTCAGACCCTGCATGAGCGGGAGATGATCTGTACACCGGGCTGCTTTTCTTTTTAAGGGTGGCACACATTTTTAAAGCGTAAAGATCTTTTAGACTAAGACCACTTACCATATTCATAAGGATCTATTTTAAACGGTTTGAATTTGTTTATGTTTTAGGTATTAGTATATTTTGACCTAGAGATTTTTCCTGAAGCATTTGAGTTCATCTATCTCAATTGGCAGAGATAGTTAATGGTACTTGGAATTGCCATTTTTGAGTATAAAGTTAGTGAGGGTGACATTAACTCCATAGTAGGTTAGCACTTAGGAGGACTTTAGGGCTACGGATGAGAATGCAGGACTATAAGCTCCTTTACTATAATCAGCATGCCAGTGTTGTATTGCTGCTATCTGTCTGACTGCAAATATCTTTTGATTTCTTCAATTTGAAATTCGATTTCGATCTAAGATGGAAGGTAGGATTTTATTGAGTTTTCAAAACATTGGACTCGTGGTGATTTTCTAAATTGTTGGCTGGAAGAGTTGGCTCGGGCTCAAACTTCTATAGCAAGGTTGGTTGTGCTAGGTTTGAATTGACTTGGCCCAGTATTGCTGTTCTCAACTCAATGTGCTGGGTGCTTTTTGGGGAATTGGCAGGGATAGATAGTAAGTGTAATAATTTTACAATCCTGTTGTATTAATCTTCTTCGACTGCAACGAAGAAATTTATTCAGGTGACCATGTTTCAATTCATTCTGAGGCTGTCTGTTGCAGAATCTGGCCTTGTTTATACAGGCCCTTAGTGAACTACCAATTGAACAGTAAAATTCCCAAGATATTTAATCATTGTATTAAATGATTCAACAGTGATATGTGAACATCTTTAACAAGATCCACATATTTTTACCTGCAATTGTGCTTGAATCATGAAACCTTAATTCTGAAATTGAATGCTAAAAATTAGCAATCAGCTCCGTTGATTTTCTTAATAGGTTGTATGCGTATCAATGCTGGTACTATGTATTACATAGGCTTTTCACCTTGTTTGTGTTTTGCCTTGCCATCTGACAGTGGGCATGAATTTTTGTTGTAGGCATTGTGGTATCCTATGATCCACAGCTTTTGCTTAACAACCAATGATTTTGGTTTGTAATTATAGATTAAACTGACATGGGGTTTAACTTTATGAATTAGTTTATCCTATTTGTTGTGGGTGCTGGATGACGGCATGTAGGGCTCAAGTGGATGATTTTGAATGAAGGTCCCTTTATAGGCAGGGTTTTCGAATTGAGTTAGGTCTAAGGTCCATTTCCTTAACATGGTATCAGATCTAGCTTTTGGGTTTAAGTTAGGCCCAAGTCCATTTTCTTGACACAAAGTTATGCATCTTTTAAAGGCATATATCCATATGTGCCTTCATCTGTTGGTACTGGTATTGGGAGGCTTTCTGGTGTCTTTTTAATAATTTTTTTTTTTTTTGAGAAATACGGATATTATATATATTTAAACATGCAAGATATTGCATTCCATAGTATTGCTCTGGGGAGCAATAGTGATTCCTAGAGAACTAGTACCATTCAAAGATTTAAGTCGATGTCACTTAGGACACTTTGGTTACCATAGCTAGCTAGATTATTACAAGTCCGAATAGATACATGCTTAACAAAACGAGTTCTCCTAGTTTATCCATCATCAGTTGGTCTTCAGCAAAATTTGGAGGTCGTGCATGATATAGTATTACTAGAGTTGGACTTATAGAGAGCTTCCTTAGCGAGCATATGTGCTATTGGATTTCCTTGCCGGAAATTATGCCTGACTATCGGGATCCTCAATTGGAGTATTAACAACCTGCATTCATGTATAATGTCAGCATAGGTTATATTGTTATGGTCAATGCATTTGATTACCTCCGTTGAATCAGATTCAACTTCCAATGGAGTAAGGTTATGGATTTTTGCCATTTCAAGTCCTGCTCTCAGGGCCAGCAATTCAGCTTGGAGAGCTGAATAACCATTACCACACTTTTGGAAGCCAACAACCCACTCATCTTTGTGGTTGCGTATGACACCATCATTACCCATAAGCATCTTTGATCCCTTGAAACTAGCATCCACATTCCGTGGAAACAGCCTGCTGTGAAATGCAGCAAGGCTGCGGTGATGGCATCCCTTGTGGTCCGGCCCTTCCCCCGGACCCCGCAAAGCGGGGGTTTGGGGACCGGACGCCCTTTTTTTTTTTTGGGATCGGGTC
>NC_081349.1:45369860-45380725 GCF_029784015.1 Lycium ferocissimum | reverse complement strand
TAAGCACGAATTCAAAGAAAATGAAAATGAAACTAACGATACCAAAAAAAAATCATAAAAAAACAGTCTGAGAATGTAACGGAAAAGAAAAGGGAATTTTTACAATCAACCAAAAAAGAAAAGGAAATTTTTTTTAAGTGGAGAGACATACCATAGGAGGATAAGGATAGCAACCCAGGGATGATTCAAATCACAGGGATTAATAATCCATCTAACCTATAACCTTAATATAATACCAATCTGAAGGGTTCCTCATCTTCCATTATCATGTACAAGAAGACACTTAGAAGGTAGAAAATTGAATATTTAGCAAGCTTTTTTTTTTTAAATTTTTTTAACGGAGCTGTGGTGCCTTCTTACTAACTTCTTTAATTATATACATCATCATAGAAAATGTTAACAAAAGAATTACAAGTGAAGGATGAAAGAGCGTTGCCAAAAAAATATCCTTTAAATGTTTCTTACTAGACGAGGGAAGTCATTGAAACATATTCTGAAAGGAGAACTAATACATAAGTACTTGAAAGTTTAATAATGGAGAAACCAAAGTGTTAGTCTTTAAAAAAATATTCAAATCAACCAAGGGGAACTTAAGTTCAGAACCTAAAACAGACCGTTTTTTTGGGTAGCAACATTAGTTCTTGAACCTTGCCAACCGGCAAAGCAAGATTTCAGGATAAGTACTACTTGCAAAATTATTTTTGCAGATCTTATATTTTTGGGCAGAAAATGTTTTTAAAAGAGTGTAATACTCTCCCAATAGTAGCATGGGGAAGAATTTAAAAAATTGGGGTTTAAATAGTGTATAAAGTCCTAAGCAATAGGAAAGAATCAAGAACAGATTCCTCCATGGGAGCGGAGCAGGAGGTTTATGTGGGAAGAATCAATTTTTTTGGCAAAAAGGGGGTCCGATTAGTATGTCGACTCCATTGATCCCTCTATAGGTGGAAATGGTTTTGGGCTGGAAGCATCAGCTCAGCAATTCAAAGTTTGAGATGACTTGGAGCAAGTCGGACAATTTTGCCTTCTACAGATATTCTACAAATAGTCTATGGCAACATAGTTGGTTGTACATGTCAGTAAGGATAAGTCACTTATTGAAATGTTCAAGAAGGAAGTAACTGCACACCGAGAAACAACACATCTTCACTCATTTTCCAGACCAAAGACCTGGAACAAACTAGAATTCTATTTCAGGATAGAAGTTCCTCTGTCTACTCCAGGCGTTCCATGTCTAAGAGGAAATATGCTCTAGATATTCCGGTAGAAAGAAGCATAACGGACTCATCATATTGACTTACTCATGGACCCCACCATCTAGTTTCTTATTCTTTTGATTGGTAAGGAAATAAACCCCAACTCTAGTTACTTACAGGACAGGAAAAGCTCTTAGGACATCCAGGCCGTTGTGGAAGAGTAATTGGAAATTGAATTATCTCACGGTATAAAACAAATGAGGTTGATATGTGACAATCAGAAAACAATGCATATAGAGTCCAATCTGGTATTCTAGGAAAGGACCAAACTTATTGAGATTGATTGTCACTTCATCTGTGAGAAAATCCAATCTAGACTCATATTCACCAATTTCGTCAGTTCAAATGATCTATTGGCAGACATGTTCACCAAGGCACTCTAAGGTCCGCGGATCAAGTATATTTGTTGCAAGCTAAATGCCTATGACCTATGCACTCCAACTTGAGGGGAGTGTCAATAATACCAGATTCCTTGTACATAATCATGTGAAATAACCTGGAACATTTTGTATTGGTTAGGGGATTATTTTGTATCCTTCTAAATAAGGTGCTGTACTTATTAGAATAGGCTAACACCACCTATATAAGGAGCGTCATTGAGAGTTAGCATAATCTCTCTCCTCGTCTCGAACTTTTCACAAAGCAAACAAGATACATCATCCTCTTGGTAGGGCTGAATGAGTAGTTACGAAGAATAGCTCATATTACATCAGTATTCAAATTCCTCCAAGGTTTCCTTTCAATGTATATGGCGTGATTTGACTGGGCACGGAGTTTAAGAAAGAAAGACTTACAGGACTTGTTATCATAAACATGCCATGAGATTTTTGTGCCTATAAATTCATGCCAATAAGGGTAAAAAGAAAATATAAAGTTAAATTGTTTCCAAATATAGAAAATTACCGTTCTTTTTGAAACCAACTAGAAGAAAATAGTGCCACATAAAATTAAATGGGAGGAGTCAGATTAACAAAGTTGAACAAAGCAGAAGTCAAACTTAGTAAATTTGATTATCTAAAAGAACGGCCAGCGCACTAAGCTCCCGCTATGCGCGGGGGTCCGGAAAGGGCCGGACCACATGCGTTTCCTCTTGTACGAAGCCTTACCTTGATTTGAAGAGGAGTTTGTTTCCCGGCCTCCAGGATTTCTGGTCACATGGCAGCAACTTTACCGATTGCGCCGAGGTTCCCCTTCAAAATGTTAATAAATTTTATCGACTTAAATATCAATCACACTGACTCAGTGCAAACTAAGGAGTATTGGTTCAAGATGACTTCAAAGATTAAGTCTGGCTATCTTATGACAAATCTCAAACGTGTGTCTAGCAGGTCAATAATGAATATCAAAATACTTGTTAGTTAGCTTTATATGCTTTTATAGTTCTCCCTTAAAAAGATGACTTCAAGATTGACTCGGTTATCTTACAACAAATCTCCAACATGTTTTCAGCAGGTCACTAATCAATATAAAATTGCTTGCTAGTTAGCTTTGTATGCTTTAGTAGTCCTTGCTCTTAAACTATGACTATGACTATGACCTCCTCCAAAATCAGTCAAACGCCTGTAGTTAGTTAATCGCTTATAATACACCCTGGGAAGCCTACATCAGCGTGTATATAAGATGAGGATCTGTAAAAGCTTATTTCAAATGGTTGTTTGCTAAGTTTTATTTCTCCAAACTCAAAAAAAATATTCAAGAGAACTACAAAAGCAGTGTATTTTTCTTCCTTAAGTACGAAAAGGAAATTAAGATAATAGCTACTGTTTGACAGAGATATTTGAGAAACAGCATAAGAAAACAAAGGACTCTGGTATCATTGGTTCATGCGGAATTAGAATAAACAATCAACCAATCAACTAGGGTAATAAAATCTTTGCAATAGTTAGCTAAGTAAACTCACCTCTGGCAGAAGGAACCAGCTTTTCATCTTTTTCATAAAAGTCACGTATTGACACAAAGGGCTTCCCCTGAATGTTAGTAATTTCACTCGTCTTGTCTGACAGCTACACAAGAGCAACCAGCAAACTTAGGGACAAAATAGAACATAGACATCTCTTTTTAAGTTCTAAAACAATTTAAATTCTTTCAGTTAAAGGGAAAAGGAAGTCACTCATCTGGGGTTCAGTCATACAAGCTACATTTAGGTCAGGAAACAACACAAATAAAAAATGGCATAGCAGAATGCGAATTCTCATTTCTGTGATCAAGAACTATCAGGATGTCACAAACATTTTAACCACATACAATAAAACCTTCATATATTTTGCTAATTTTTTGTTCTGTTTTTTATTTGTTATCCCTTTGATATTTTTTGATGACATGGGAACCCGCAGCCGCTACCCTTCGGGTGCGCACAGGATAAACCAGCTCTTGTGCAATAGCTCGCAAACCACACGGGACAAAGATAACCCGCACTTAGCAAGCCCGTGCGACGAGCTCGACCGAATTTAAGGCAAATCCCTTGCTGTCGTGGCGGGGGTTTGAATACGAGACCTGTAGGAAAGCCTCATGCTCAACCCGAGCCACCCTTGCGGGTTTGTTATCCTTTGATTTGACCAGATAAGTATTTTTTTTTCGGGAATATGCATAAATACCCCGCTGAACTTTTTAGTCGCATTTTCAGTTACACACTTTATCTTTGTAGTTCCAATTACCCCCTCAACAATTTTGAAGGGAATTAATACCACCCAGCAGCTGACGTTCATATCCTTTTGCATACACGCGCGATGACCTTTAAAAATAGGCAGATCCTTCGTCTCTTTGCCCTCTTCAAAAAATTTTCCAGCATTTCTCATAAATTCTGTTTTCCCTTTAAAATTATCACCATTTTTGGTGATACAAGTCCCTGCATCAGTTTTCATTCCTAGAAAATCTTCTTATTGAGTATTTCTTCATCTGACATTTTGAATTTCAAATCAAAGAAAAGCACAAACTCTTCTAATAAAAAGGGCAATTAATGAACTATGCAAGAGCAAGCGACGATCATCGGAAAACACCCTCCAACGATGCTCTCTTCCTTTATTCTTAAATCACTTATTGGTTTTCAAAAAACCTTTTCTGAAAAATTTCAAAACCTATGTAACGCAGCCTGAGCGAATTAGTTTTAACCAGTGAAAAGGTCATCAAACCTTCACATCAATCTTAAAATTCATCCGACGAAACCCTTCCCATTTTTCCCGTTTAAAGAGTATACAAATTTGGGTAAAAGAACCAAATTAAGCCCTAGATTTAAAATGAAATCCACGCATCATTCAAACAAAGTTCAGTTTCAAAACCACTGTTATGAGCATCTATATGGCTTGGACTCTCCTAACACACCAGATACCCATGCTCAGACCTCCAAAAATGCACTACTTTTGGAGTACCCCCCGCACCCGTCCACTTTTTTTGAAGAGCCCGAGCAACACGGGAAGTTACAGTTAAAAGGGATCAAAAAAGGCTGCCAAACAGTTGGAGAAGAAAAATTTTTTATGCAAAGAGGGACAAAAAAGCCCATTTTGACTCCACCTGACCAATAGGGATCTAACATCACTTCTCCCCTTTTAAGGGTGTGCATTCAACCTTGTTGACAATTCAGCAACTGAGGTGGTACTTCAAAAATTGGAAGGGGGGTTTTAGGCCCCCCAAAACAAATTTTTGCAACGGGAAAGGGACTATAGCTAAAGGGGGGTATTTATGCCTTTTCCATATTTTTCACGTGCAAAAAACTAATAAGTAAAAAAGTTAGAAGGGAAGGAAATGATAAAGACTTCCCAAAATGAATTACTGCAAAAAAACCCAAACAAAGAATATGGGTTTCGGGCATTTTTATTTGGACTTTTACCACCCCACAATGGGATAGCAAAAGAAAAGCATCATAAATGTTTAAGACAATGAGCTCGGAATAACCTTGATAAATTTTTTTTTGGGTTAAAAAAACCTCAGTTTTTCATTGCACTTTTTAAAAAGAAAAAAAAAATTTTGGGTTGCCAGAAACCCCCGGGAGAAGCAATCAATCCCCTTTTTCTTTTCCCAAAATAAGTTCTTCAATAAAAATCAACTTCCCAACTACCTTTTGACCCTTTTTTTGACTTTTATTGACCCTTGCAAAGGGGGGAAGGGATCCGGTGAAACCCAAACAATTAATTAAGGATTCAAACAGACTTTCTTTGCCCCAGGTAATTTTTTGGAATAGAGATGAATAAGGCTTACTTTTTTTTTAACCCTAAACCCAAAATTTAAAAGAATCGATTTATATAAAGGAAAAAAAAGAATAAAATTAAAAAAAAAAAGTTTTTTTTTTTTTTGTTGAGTTGAACGTTTAATAGTTGGTGTTGAATTCATTCTTTTTCCGGAGCCTATTACGGATCCTCTTTCTTATTTTAAAAAATATGTTTCAATTATAAAAAATAACAAATTTATTTCCCCTCTTCGAATACTCTCTTCCCTGCTTTTTGGTCAAAAAAAAGGGCCCTAAAATTTTAAAAACTCGATTTTGGTGTTTGCAAAATTCACTGATTAAAGTAAAGAACTCATAAATTTCTACTGATCAGGGTTTTTTAAATCAAAGTATCCATAAAAAAATTTTTCCCCTTCCTTTCTTTTTCCTTGTATGCCAAAACCACCACTTTCCAGTTGTTCAAAAACCCTTTTGAAACTTTCTTGTTTCCCACAATAATGATTTTACTTTGCAGAGCCCACACATAAGAAAAAAGGGAAAAAATTTAAATTTTAAATCTTTTCCACGAAACAAAAAATGTATCAGTAATTTTTAACTTTGGGATTAAAAAAAAAAAAAGGGTAAAGGAAAAAAATAGATTATTAATAATAAAAAGAAAAAATAAAAAGAAAAAAAAAAAAAGGGACGCGTTTACCCTCATTCACTACTAAAATAAAATTTCTTCGTTTACTACGGATATTTAACGATAAATCAAAAAAGAACAATCAAAAAAAAACATCGTTTTTAACCCAAACCAAAAAAAAACCTAACAACCACCCAAAACAAGTTTGAAAATTTTTTAAAACGGTTTCCCCAAGTTTAATTTTTTTAACATTTTTACCTTTAAAAAAAAACATACATTTTCTTATTTGACAACAATTTAATTTTAAACTTTACATTTTAAAAAAAGATTTATAACCCATAAATATCTTTGGGTTATTTTAAAACTATAAGATTCAAAAAACTTGGGTTTAAAATCCGTAGTCAAAACGTTACTAAATTTTGGGAAATATAAAATAAAGATAAAAAAATAAAAAAAAAAAAAAACCAATTTTCACTAACCCTTTCAAATAAATCGATAGGGGTTCAACAAAACGCTCACTAGGCAATGAAACATTTGCTTCTTGTTGAGTTAGGGTTTGTTTTCAATTGTTTTTCACCTCTTTTTTTCTGCTTCACCGTTTCTTTTACTGTTATTATCCAAGAGTAAAAAAGGGTTCTAACACATGTCTAATGAATTGTTTTTCTTGTAAGTCGAAAAACTGTTCCCAACAGGTTTGCTGCATTTGTTCTGACACTGAACTCTGTTTCTGTTTCTGTCAGCAGTTTTAAGGGTGTCTAAGACAATTGTCGGATTTTAGGCGCTTTGGTTCTGGGAAATTTTCCCATTTTTTGTTGTGTGAAGAGAGAGATAAGTGGCGGTGAAAATGAAAAGCTGGATTAATAGGCTTTTGGTTTTTTCATTAAAATTTTTTTTACGTTAAATATAAATTTGTTTTATTTTAGTTAAATTTTTTATTAGCAAAGTAAAAAGGGTAACAAGAAAAAATTTATTTAACGTAACTTGGTTTAGTTTACTTTTTTCTTTTTCATTTTATGTTTTTCTTTTTTTGATAAGTCCATTTAATGGGAACTTTTTAGTTTATTTTTTTATAGTCATGGACTACGGGGGAAAATTCCCTTTTTTTTCCCTTCCGGGCCCGGGGAAAGGAGGAGGCAGGGGTTTGCCCAAAAATTTTATTCCGGTTCAAAATATAAGGGGCCCCTTTTCCCCAAAATTTTTTCGTTGTTTCTTATTTGATACTTCCATTTAAGAACTTGATTTATTTTGGTTTTTTTTCCCTTTTTATTTTATCGTTGGTTTTATTTTTTATTTAAATTCATTTCTAACTTGATCCCGGTTTAGTTTTTTTACTCATGTTATTGTTGTTTTTGGTTTGATAAGTCCTATTAACACAACTTGATTTGGTTTAGTTTTTTTCTCATTTTATTTTTGTTTCTTATTTGATAAGTCCGTTTAACATAACTTGATTTAGTTCAGTTTTTTCCTCAATTTATCGTTGTTTCTTATTTGATAAGTTCATTTAGCGTAACTTGATTTGGTTTAATTTTTTCTTTATCGTGTTTCTTATTTGATAAAATCCATTTGCTTGAGTTTTGTTTTTTTTTTTTCTCATTTATCGTTGTTTCTTATTTGATAAGTCCATTTAATGTAACTTGATTTGATTTAGTTTTTTCCTCAATTTATCGTTGTTTCTTATTTGATAAGTTCATTTAACGTAACTTGATTTGGTTTAATTTTTTCTTTATCGTGTTTCTTATTTGATAAGTCCATTTAACGTAACTTGATTTAGTTTAGTTTTTTTTTTCTCATTTATCGTTGTTTCTTATTTGATAAGTCCATTTAATGTAACTTGATTTGGTTTAACTTTTTTGCTCAATTTATTGTTGTTTTTGGTTTGATAAGTCATATTAACGTAACTTGATTTGGTTTAGTTTTTTTCTCATTTTATTTTTGTTTCTTATTTGATAAATCCGTTTAACGTAACTTGATTTGGTTTAATTTTTTCTTTATCGTGTTTCTTATTTGATAAGCCCATTTAACGTAACTTGAGTTAGTTTAGTTTTTTTTTTTTTCCCTCATTTTATGAGTTGTTTCTTGTTTGGAAAGTTCATTTAACGTAGCTTGATTTGCTTTAATTTTTTTTTTTCATTTTTCTTTTTTTTATTTTATCTAATTTAATTTTATCCTAATTTTTCAGCATTCTATTTCACATTAAAACGCGAAACAATATAATATGGTATAGTACTAAACAATAGACAGATGGGAGAAAGAAAAAAAGAAAAAAAAAAAGAAAAAAAGGAAAGGTTCCCCCGAGATTTAAAAACTCGGGTTACGGGATTCAAAAACCAAATGTCCTGACCACAAACCATGGAACCACCCTTTTTATTAACTGACAGAAACCATATTTAGTATTTAAAGGGCCCCTTTCCGAAAATAAAAATTTATTAATTAAAATTTTAACGTTCTTTTATAATTTGTTTTAAGGTCCAATTACTCCTCCTTTTCCCCTTTTCCTTGTCATGTTTATATTTTGTACACCTCTTAAAAAAATATTAACTAAAAAGATAATTTGATTTAAATATTGATATTTATTTTTTAATATACGAAAAGGGCCAAAAATACCCAACGAAATAAAATTTACACAAACCCCCAAAATCACTTATTAATCAAAAAAATCCCCAACATTTTTCTTGGCCCAAAAATAGCCTCAAACTAACCCCCTAAACTTTATTGTTCACCTTAAGTAATCAAAAAATACCTCCAAACATATTTTTTTCTAAAAAACCCCAAACCAACACCAAACTTTATTGTTCCCCTTTGTTAAAGAATGAATTTAAAAAAATTTTAATTTTTTTAAAAAACGGGTTTTTTTAAAAACATTTTTCAAAAATTTTTTCCCATTTCCCAAAATCTTTATTTAATAAGATTTTTTTTTTGGAAAATTTTTTTTCCCAATTTTTCCTTTTGGGGGTTTTTGGACCCGAAATTTTGGGTTCTTTTTTTTTGTTTCAAAAAAAAAACCCCACTCTTTTTTTTTTTTTTTTTTTACAATTGCCCCTTTCGGAACAGGTCTTTAATTTTACCTCTCAAATTCTTTGGCCTTTAGTTTTTTTTCATCTTTTAAAATTAAATTTCCGAATCCTACCAATAAAAAAAAAAAAAAAAATTCACAAGGCAGGTTTAGATTTCCAAAGGGATAATTTTGCATCCAAAAAACCCGTTTTTAAGGGGGAAAATTTTTGCCTTGGAACCCAAATTTTACCTTGCAAATTTTTATTTTTGATTGAGCGGGAATTTGAATTTTAAATTAAAATTTTTGGGAAGGCCAAAAAATTTAAAAATTTCAAAATTTTTGGGGGAAAAATTTTAAATTAAACCCCAAAAAAAAAGGAATTTGCGAATTTTCCCCCCCCCAATTTAAAAAATTTCCACTTTTCATGTCAACAGTCGGCCAACACAAAGTTTATTTTCTTTTGATTAAATAAATCTATATCAAACCATTATTCCTTTCTCTTGTTTAACACCAAATCATACTAAATTAATTTCAATTTTCGATCCATTTTTTCCTTCCTTGTGTCATTACATCCCCAGCATCAGGTTAAATTTTTTATTTTTTATTTTTGCTTTTTACATTAATTCACAATCCATTCAGTTGTTATTTCATAATTAAAAAAATCCCATTTTTTTTTAAACTTAACAGATTTTTTCACTTGCACTGTTACTTTTTAAGGGTTTTGGACCCCCAAAAAAATCACTTTTTTTTAATCATTAAGGACTATTTCTGTTATAGGACTAAAAAAGATCGGGTTTTTTTATAAACTGAGAACAATTCGGTTAGGGATATATATGAAGGGATTAAAATAGTTCAACCTCATACATTAAGGATGATTTTTCTCTGGTTCATATTACTGAAGCATTTACGGTGTTTGTGAATATCCCTCATGGTTGATAACTTTATGTCAAAAATTACTTCGCTCCAATTAGTTGTTATTCTAAAAATTAACAAAGCCCCATTTTTTGTTAAACTTAAGGGATATTTTTCCCTCCTGTTATTTTTTAAGGATACTAAAATGATCACTTTTTTTCATACATTAAACTATTTCGTTGGGTATATATGAAGGGGACTAAAATATCACTTTTTCCATAAATTAAGGATTTTTTTGTTACATGTCATATAAAAATAAAATAGTCAAATCCCCTACTTTAAAGGGGTCATCTTTGTTCAGTATTACTGAAGTAGAGTAATAAAGGGTTTTTTGGAATATCCCTAAATAAAATGTATGTAAAAAAGTTACTTTTCTCTTTTGATTTTTTCGTTGATTTGGGGTTTTTTTGGAAGGGAAAAGTGATGTTTTTCGGAGCTGTATCAACAACATTACCTTTTTCAAAAAGGGTTTTTCAGTAATAATGGTAGTCATGATATTTAAAGCTATTTCAGAGCTTAATCGGGATAAATAATAAAGGTTTTTTAAAGTTTTCTTTCAAGACTTTAACATTTTTCTTTTTAGACTTTAGGGGTTAATTTTTCCTCCAATTACAAAATAATAGTCCAAATGGCACTCGGTGTGTTCGGTACAAAAGGAAAAAATTTTCTAGAAAATAAGTGGTTTTTTACTTATTTCGGTTAAGTCGTAAGGGAAAAATCTCCTGTTTTTAATTTGCAAATACTTCACGGGGGGGTTCGGGGGAGGGAGGGGGGGAAGAAGAGGGAATTGAGGGAGGAGAAACCCCGGGGGGTCCTTGGGGACTTGTTTTCCTACTTCCTTGAGAAGAATTCGTCATTTTTAAATCTTTTTCCCCAAACCAAAAAGAAAATTCCCAAAACCTTCCAAAAGGGAGGAAATTT
>NC_081349.1:45297458-45369760 GCF_029784015.1 Lycium ferocissimum | reverse complement strand
CTTTTAAAAAGCTTCAAATCAATCCGACTAAAAATTGCAAGAATACTTATAATATTCTTATTATTATGTGCTAATTATTTTCAATTCAATTCTCAATGAGTGAGATGAGTAACAATAATCAAATATAATATAAATAAAAATACTATTTTACTTATCGCTTCTTGAGGGACGCTCATAATGCTTATGGTTTGGTCATGAAAATTGTGAAATTTACAAAAAGTCGTTGTATTTCAAAGTGAACAATGGTTATTTGAAAATTAGGGTTGTGTTTGGTCATGAATATAAATTGGAACTATTTTTAAATTTTTATCAGTGATTTGAAGTGAAAAAAGTGAAAATAATTTTTTGATATTTTTCAAATTCCAAAAAATTACGGAATTCCAGAAAAGTGTAGAATTTTCAAAAGCAAAGTAGAAAAAAAAAAACCACTAATATTTGTTGTTTGATTTGACGTCTGTATTTGACATAATATTAAAATGAGTCATAGAGCATACAATTTTTAAATTTTAATTGGGACAACTTAAACAAATTAGTTAAATTTTATAGAAGGTGAAAAAAACAGTTTATTGTACAGCGTGATCCCCATTGTCCTGCTCTATCGTGCTTAATTGAATATTGATGATTAATTAAGTTTTTTTTAAAAAAAAAAAAAAAAAGAAGAAGAAGAAGAAGAGAAAAGGCTCAAATATGCCATGAACTATTGCAATATGGCTCATTTATGTCCTTTCGTTAGTAGTTTGACTCATCTATGCCATCGAACTATGGGAAATGACTCATTTATGCCACTTATTAATAGTTTGGTTCATTTATGTCATCGCCGTTACCAAAATGACTCATTCATGTCATTTTTCATTAACGCTGATTTTACAATACCATATATGACACTTGACCTCCAACTAGATTATGGTTCTGAGCGGGTCGGGTGTATGAGTCGGATTTTTATTAATTTGAGATTTAAATTGGGTCGTTGAATTAAGCGACGTACCTCTAATTTGGAGCGCCACGTATCATATCTGGTATTATAAAACCGGCGTTAATGAAAAATTGCATGGATGAGTATTTTGGTAACGGCGGCGCATAAATGAGCCAAACTATTGATGATTGACATAAATGAACCAAACTATTGACGAGTGACATAAATGAGTCATTTCCGATAGTTTGGCATATTTGAGCCTTTTCGGGAAAAAAAATTCAGCACCAACACACAATTTAAAGTTGGATATGTTGGACCCCTGAACAGTCGTTTCCTCATCTAGGTATTTAAGTGACAAATTTCATAGCGCATTTTGCATAGAATTTTTGAAGATCTTTTGGAGAGCTACACTGGAGAACTTGAGGTTTGTCATAGTTAATATTTTTCTACATTTTTATGTGTTTTTTGATCATACATGTTCTTGATTTCATAGCCATATATACGTGGCTACGCTTTTTCTTCCAGGAATACAAAACTTCATATGACTTTTATAGATTTTATATTTCGATTACTGGATTAATTTTATCATATTGTGTTACTTATTCACCCTCATTTTTAATTGTTCGATATGTATATAATACCAATTGAACACTATTTATGAATCTTGAATTTATTTAGGATTGTTGTAAAATTGAACAGAATAAGTTCATAAACTGCAGGCATCAAGAAAATGATTTTACATGTACGATAGGCGTATATCTGTTTGATAATACATGAAATTCATTATGCATACATCATAGATCTACATTCATAAAAATATAGGAGAAGGTAATTTGGATATGCAAGTAGAAGTTGAGATACTTTTTTTCAATAGAATTTGTAAAATAATAACTCAAATAAATTAGTTAATAAAAATATAGAGTAAGTTTGTCAAAGAAAACCATAAACATAGACTTGTTATTCACCTAAAGTTTGAGCATTTAGTTTTTCCCATTAATTGTTTTAAAAGTTTAAGTTATATACATTGTTAAACACTTCTGGGTCATTCACACTTAGACACTTTTGCACGTTTACAAAACCAACACCCAAAGGGCGCCATTGTTTGTACCAGTTGATCAATCAAATCTTCAAGATTGGCACAATTTAAATTGACACTATATTAATTGAAGACGACTAAGAGTGTCTAAGTGGAATAGGAGAACGTGTGTCTAAATGGAACAGGGAAGTGTTTGGAGATTCAAATTGTTTTAAAAGCGGTGTGTTGGGTCCCACCTCAATGCTTTCCGCTTTTTTTATGAATAGGAGAAACATCGTCGGCTTCAGAAATCTAGTAGGCGAACGAAGTCAATCGTTTTTTTTCTTTTCAAAGTTATATACACGTTAACATAATTAATTTTCACAATGTCATGACACTTTACCCATTTCATCAAATTGATCTAATTTACAGAATTGTAAATTCTATATTTTAAAGATTTTTACCGGTAAATGTCTTTTTTAAAGACATGACAATATGAAATATCTTTATTAAGAGTTATATATAGCTTATACTCTCGTTTTAATCTCTCTACTCTAAGTTACCAATTTATACGATTTTCACGGTTAGATTTGTTGGAAATCTTACGGAAAATACTCGATCATGAACACTTTAGAGAATCCACATAGCTTGAGGCATGTCAATTAAGACACTGCCCTTAAGGATATTTCACCCGGTATGAGTGAATCCCCCAGGACTCATCAAGCTCTTCTAGTACAAAACTAGGAGCCAGAATCTAACAAAGATTTCACAAGAAAGAAAACCCAGCCCACTATTATATGGAAAAGAATTTCTCTTTTTGTATCTTTTACCTTGCAAAAGGAAAAGAGTAGAATTTATAGAGTAGGATAACTTGAGTGATGGCTGTAAAATATTTACAACGGTAAAGAGATTGATGCATGGAAATAAAGGGCAATAATATCTCATCATGAAGCAAAGGATTACGTTAGGAAGGTGAAGGTCTGATTATGTAACTGTCCAGACAATAGGAGCCTTAAAATAATTAACATTTGATATGAATTCAAATGGGTCTGTAATGACATGAAGATATTGACTCATTAATGATCTGTTATGACAGCCATTACACCGATAGAAATATGTTAAAATAATTAACACATTAATTACTCATAACAAGGTATTAAGGAATAAATTTAGACATCAATAAAAATTATTTCTTTTTGAGATATCAAGATCAAGAGAATACATCAAAGTTTCTTCTTCCTTCAATATTCCAAATTGCTGGGTTTTATCTTAATATAAATCTTTGTTAGATTCTGATTCCTATTTTTGTACTAGAAGAGCTTATTGAATCTTGAGGGATACATCCATATCGGGTAAAATATCCTTAAGGACAGTGTCTTAATTGACATGCCTTAACCTTTCAAGAATTGCTACAATGTTCATGATCAAGTATTTTCCGTAAGATTTCCAATAATCCTAAGGATATTTTACACAATAATTTTACGGAGAATACGACTTATAATGTGAATCAAAGGGGCGAGACGAGCAAACAGTAGTAGTAGGCATAGACAGAATACAAAGGTTGATGAGGTAACAACTTTTAGTTATGTAAATGAGGTATGTAACTGTCACGACCCAAACCGATAAGTCGTGATGAGTGCCTGACCTTTATTGACCAAGCACCCCTACTCATACCTGGAGCTCACTGAATGATAGGGTGGCCCATACATGACTTATAACTGAACTATACTGACTTGAAAGGACGACATCATGAACTCTGTGTTAGGAACTCTCGACCCCCATCTGTACACACACACACACACAGAGTACAAGCCGACTTGGCCGCTACGTATCTTCGAAAGAACGGTGCAGCTGGCGACTAGCCGCTACATATCTTTGTCGTACACAAAAGAATACAGAGCCGACAAGGCCGCATCACATGTCAAACACATACAGCGTCGAGACCTCTAATGGAGTAAAATCGTAGAGAAAGGATGGGACAGACCGTCGTACCCATATATACATGTGTAAATAACATACCCGAAAATAATGCCAGCCTCCGATCAAAGTGAGCGCCTTGCGACTATCGCCGAGGAAGTCTTACCGAGGCGATCACGTGCGCTCACTCGAACTGCGTGTGTACGATGCGGCCCCCGAAACGAGAGGAGTCGGTACTCTATATGTGGTATGTAGGCTATAGGTAACATATACATAAGAGTCATGCGTACGTAAATATGAAACTCAAAAGCCAAGCGACTGTCGAATACATGCATATATGAACATTTGAAAATATCTGTATAACTGAAAATGCCTCTAAGGGCGTATGATAGGCATGCTCTCTATGAATATCATGTATATGCATATAGGTCATAGTGCTAAGGAACGTTCAGCCCAATCCATATCTCATATCCCATCGGCCTCTCTACGGCCATCATTATCATCATCATCATCATCATCATCACTATGCACCAGCTGATCAGGTAGTAATGCGTATATAACGCCTATCCCTTCCCTCATACCCCATAGACATATAATATACGCGTATATAATGCCTTCTGGTCACGGGTCAATATGCATATATATAAATGAATGCAATGCATAAGTAAAATGAGAAAGTAGAACTCTCGGAGTGACATAAGGTCGTACTACCTCCGATAGACATCTTTTGAGCTAACATCATCAAATACACATAATCTCAAGACCCATAAACAGAAGGGACAATCATAACAAGGGGTATAGGATCATCAAAGACTGAGGTACTCCTAGCGCTTCTAAGAGTAGAGTAATATGGAAGTTCGTTTACACGTTGTTCATTCAGCTCCTAAGATCATGCCAAAATGAAAGAAAGGATAGCCTTAACATACCTTGGAGCGTATCTAATCGTCCAACGTCTACCTCTCGAACTCGCAAGTCTACAATCAAGATAACATATGCCACAATTAGACTATCTACATCACTTGCTATCCAATTTAAGTATGAAAGGAACTTAATGAATTTCAGACAGCATCTCCTTTGTAACCTTGACAATCCCTCAACTTCCAATTCCACCCAAACACCAACAACAACATCAACAACAACAATAACATCATATGGAAACATAAACAGGAGAGAATCTCTCCAAATTTCTAATCAAAATCAGCCCACAAGGCAACCATATCAACAAACTAGGTTATGCCTCTCCAACACCATCTCCTTCACCTTAAACTACTAAAATTCTTGATAACTAACTCAAACACAAAAGTAAGAATCATATATCTACCTTGAAGAAATTAGAAATTCCAAAACTTTAAGTCTCAACTCCAACTCTAAAGCTTAATAACTCCAATGGAACCCTAGGAACAACTTTCCTTCACTAGCTCGGGTTCACGGGCTCGGATCTTGCTAGAACTTCACTAATTTGATGGAAATGCTGAGAGGAGATATGTTAGGGTTTTTCTCTGGTTTAGGGAATGGAAAATAATGAATTAAAATGTGGGGCTTCATATATATAGGTGGAACTAGAAAGTTCCAGCGATGCGGGTTGACGGATGGGTCGATGGCTCGTTGACGTGCTCGTTGACACCACGAAAAGTTAAGGCGGCGGCTCGTCGATGGCGTACAAACGTCGGCCGTCGACGTGTTGGCATTCCGACGTCTGGGGTTTTCAGGCAGTCGTCTGCCGGGTTTTTCCTGAGTCGTTCCGACTCGCGTCGATTCGTTTTGTTTAACTTCTAAACCTGTCGTATCGCAAGGAACACATACTTGCACTTTGGTACACGAGATAAGATACTTAATATCTCAAAACTCGAGTACGGATCTCCATACTAAGGGTATACTCGACTGGGAAATCATGGGCTTTCTTGCAACGAAAACAAGAGGCGTAACAGTAACGAAACTATAATCTCTATATTTTAATAAGTGAAAGAAAAAGATATACTGTTACAAGCCCAAAGATAATAATAATGATTATTTTATGTGGGGAAAACTAGGTCATCATGTCACCCAATGTAGTAGAAGATTTGGAAAAATGATAATCCCGCTAAGAAAAAATATATATATTTGATTGAGCAGATGATGTAATTATTGTGGTTATTTCTCAAGCGAATCTTGTGGCTAATGTGTGAGATTGGGTGTTAGACTTTGGTGCTGCTAAGCATATTTGTGCTAACAAAATTAATTTTGTGTCTTACACCCAAGTTGATAAAAGAAGAAGAAACTTTGATGTATTCTCTTGATTTTTATATCTCATCCCAAAAGGAAAGGAGTAGAATTTATATAGTTGAACAACTTGGGGGAGTAGCTCAAAAACGTGTACAACGGTCAATGAGATTAATGCATGGAATAATGAAGATTAATGCATGTAAATAAAGGATAATGACTCACGTATTAACCTTCCACTAAAAGCCATTTTAGTCCATTGAAGTTGAGGATTTGAATTCAAGACTAATTCAAATATGGAATCAATTGTCAGTTTCAATGAACGTTAGAAATATTCTAGCATTATTATATTATTATTTTGAGATATTAATATTATTTTTATCAACAATCTCCCCACATTTCTCAAAATAATAATAAGGAATAGAATGAAATAGGAATTTTTGATAGGTTTTCACATATCTCAAAAGGAAAGAAGGAGAAAGAACATTTTGCTGGGTTTCCACATATGAGTACAATGCATCGAATTTGGTATCGCGTAGACTATGAACCAGACCTAGATAAAATAAGATTATACTTACAGAACAATTGGGAAAGTTTAGAACTTCTATGAACTAAGAATTCTTTTGTAAGTCTATGGTCTTATTCTATCACATTATACTCACATAATCTTTATCGTTATCGCAGTTT
Organism: Lycium ferocissimum; assembly: GCF_029784015.1. Classification (NCBI taxonomy): domain Eukaryota; kingdom Viridiplantae; phylum Streptophyta; class Magnoliopsida; order Solanales; family Solanaceae; genus Lycium; species Lycium ferocissimum. The sequence continues at coordinate 45,363,029 of NC_081349.1, read as the reverse complement.
TGCGCTAAGAGGCCATGCGCGTGTCCTGGTATTTATGAGTGCTCTAAAACTCTGTCACAATTTCATAGAAGCGGCACCACTCCACACTTATATAGGTCCACCCATCAAGTATACTCTGCAGAGCAGTACACCACCTATAAAATATACGGAAATGGATTAAGAGTTTAACTCAACCTCACTTTGCCTTACAGTGTTTGAACTATTTTCACACATCATAGGAGGAACATAAGTTACTAGTGCATACTTGATCAACTAATGACTTATTATTACCCATATGAGCCTAATTTATGGGATCTCCAATCACATAGGTTAGGTTACCATCATTGTTGATCTTCTCAAGTTGACAAAAGTCTCACTCCCCTCGATGTTTCTTTTAGTCTGTGGATTGATCAAGTTCACTTCCGACTTCACATAATTTACATAAATAATTTTATCTCACAACAGCTGCTATTTCACATTATGTCTCAAATAAATGTGTCTATTTTGAAAATTTTATTTTTTCGCTACAGCTATTGCTACTTGGCAACCACCATATATAGACACAAAAGATATTGATTTTATTCCAATAGGAATACTTACTAAGAGGTCTCTTCACCACTTAGTCTCATCACCAACCAACTCCAAAATTGTAAATTCCATTTAATTGGTTTTCATGTTATGGCATCCCACCAAGAATAAACACACAACCACATGTAGATTTTGAGATCCACTTAGTATCATATTATCTCTCTAGTACAACAACAATTCACAATAATTAATTCCATTATTGTCAACAATAAAAGAGTAAAAATCATCATCAAAAGATTCTTTGAAATCATCATTTCCAAAATCTGTGATGCAACATTGTGTCAACGTACAATTAAAAATCTTAAAACCTATTTTTCTTTTCTTAGTATCGTGTAGCATAATTTTAGCAAGACACCCCCACACTTTCAAATATTTCAGGTTAGGAGGATAATCTTTTCACAGTTCATAATTTTTTTTTTTCCATTTCAGATGTGAGAGGAATTTCTCCACCCCCCACGCCCCCCCCCCCCTCTTCCAAGAACTTAAGTAATTCACTAATATAAAGGGTCACCTTACCTTTCCCAGGGTTCTCGTTACCCTCTAAACTTATTTATAAACCATGCCCATTCTGGGAGAGTCTCCTCCTTCCTTTTGGGTCAATTTTTTTTTAAAATAAAAATAAAAAATGAATTTTCATTAAAAAAAATGATATAAAAATCATTTGAAAATTTGATTTTTTTTAAACATTTCTAAAAACATGGATTTGAATTTTTTTTAAAAAAGGATTTTAAAACCTTTTTAAAAAAAAAATTGAAAATTTGTTTTTTTTTAAAACCCGTTTTTGAAAAAAATAAATGATTTTTTTTTATTGGAAAAATGGATTTGTTAAAAATATGGAAAACTTGATTATTTTTTAAAATGTCTTAAAAAAATCTTGATTGATTTCTTAGGACATACACTTATCCAAAATGTGAAAAAAAATATCTTAAGATTTTCAACAAGATTTTAGTTCTAGGCAGCTTGATTAAAGTTAGTGGTTAGTACTTGATAGATAATCATAATCCTAGCGAGAACTTTAACTCGCTTACTTGGTGATATAAAAATCACCAACATCGTGTCCCCTCATAACCCAACAGGCTTAATATAAATTTTTACAGCTATTTTCATCCTACCGAGTAAAATATCTTAAGATTTTCACGCGGTTCTCCGTTCAAATGCTAAATTTGTAAAAGAAACTTTTTATTCTTTTTTCTCAATTTATGTGATACGTTTTTTTTTAATCTGTTTTAAAAAAAAGTCATATTTTTATATTTAAAAATAATTTAATTTTATGAGATAATTTATAACTACATATTTATCTAAGATTTATTTTGGATCACAAATTTTAAAAATCTTCTTTTTTTTCTTAAACTCCGTGCCTTGTCAAATAATGTCACATAAATTAGGACAGAGTAGTAATTGAGTTATACCTCAAAACACCTTTACTATCCTTGTTTTGTCAATTAAATAGTACTACTATTTAAATTATGAGCTGATATTGCTATCCCTAAATTATATTACTCATCTTTTATATATCAATTTTTTGCAAGTGTCAAGTTTCATAAAGAGCAATGTCACTTTCTTTGTAGTGTGAAAGCCAAAAATACAATTCAGAAAAGTTTTCATGTAGCATTTTACATTATTTTTAAATTTTTTACTTGTTATCCTTCCGTCTCAATTTATGTAACATATTTTTTTAGTCTGTTCTAAAAAGAATGTCGTCTTTCTATAATTACAAATAATTTAATTATAAAATATTTTTCTTTTACACTTAATACAATAATTTATAACTATACAAATATTTAAGATTTATTTTAAGCCATAATTTTTAAAAGTCTTTTTTCCCTTTTAAAATTTTATGCCTAAACCACATAAATTAGGAGAGAGAGTCGTAAATTTTTACCCTCGTATGCCTAAACAGTTCTCCATTCAAATGCTAAACTAAGTAGGCGTTTAGAGATGCGGTTTGAAACCATGAAATGAAATCAGCGTTTGGACATGCATTTCATATCATGGTTTCAAATCATGGTATGAAACCCAAAATCATCTAAAAAGGCATGATTTGGGGTTTCAAACCATGGTTTCAAAAGTTTTAAATATAAAACTTGATTCATAAGTTTATATTTTATAAAAAAGGACCCATAAGTTGGTAAATATTTTTAACAATTACTCCCACGAACCATTTACCAACCTCATTAACTTCCACCAACCTTTATTTATGTCTATCATGTGGGAGGATTATATTAAAGAGTAGTTACATTACTATTCATGTTAATTTTCATTGTTATTGAACTAAAATTTGATCAATTGATGTTGTATATTTTAGAAAGACCTTCTAGCAGTGTATTAATTTTGTTATGAATTATGACTTGCTCATTTGATAAGATTGTATAAGAATTGAGAATGTTTTGATAGTTTTCATAACTTGTGGATTTTTATGTCTATAAGAGAAAATACAACTTAAGATATTCAAATTACATGTCCAAACATAGTTTGAAACCATGGGATAAAAAAACACTATAGTCCCGTAACTAATCCGCCTTTAATTTAGAATTAGTTATCTTGTCCAATCATTTATTCCAATCAAATTGGGATAATGGATAAAAAAACCTATCCAGTAATTAGTTATCTTTTATCCAAAATGTATTTTTGACATTTATCCATCTATCTATCATACCAAACGAGCCCTTAAATTATGTCGGATGGACTGCCATTTTTATTACTTTTTGTTTTTTAATTTTTTATTCTATCATATGTCTCAGCGGTTTTCCGTTCAAATGCTAAATAAAGAAACTTTCTAATTTCAATTTCAAAATCTTAGTTCAGATACCTGCACCGAAACATCGCGAAAGCGCTCTGTTTATCTTCTGCTCTTTTGATCTAATTGATAGTCAAACGTAGTCGCCGATCTTTGACTCTGATAAGTAGAAAATGGATAATCTAATAGCATTAGTAAACAGATTACAAAGAGCTTGTACTGCACTTGGAGATCATGGTGAAGAGAGTTCATTACCCACTCTTTGGGATGCTTTGCCTACTATCGCTGTTGTCGGTGGACAGGTGTCACATCTACCCTTCCCTCTAGTAGTGCGCAATTTGTGTTTATATTGTGGCGTTTTATGTATGAATCTAGAATTGGACTTTTTGTTCGTTATTACTTAGTGACCTTGAATTAGGTCAGATCTGTGCGTTATATTGTGCTCTCTAATTTGATTTTGTTTTTGTGCTTTTATCCTCATATTTTCTATTGTTTGTTCGATTATCTCTGTTGCTTCCACTTTAGGTCATTTTGCTTGCTATATTTTTCGCTTCTCTATTTTCATATTTTGTTTAGTTTTCCTTTTAATTTGTTCAGTTTAGTAGTATGAAGCAGTGTTCATTTCTGTTAATTGCGGCGTTAGCTGGCGATTGGACTTTTTGAACGTTATTACTTCGTTTGAATCTTCACTCGTCTTTAGTGAGCGTGAATTAGGTCAGATCTGCGCTTTATATTGTACTCTTTCATTTGATTGTGTTTTCATACTTTTATGTTCCTATTTTTTACTAAAAGTAGTTGCTATTTGCTCAGTTTTGTTCATTTTCTTGCTATATTGTAACTGGGAGTTTTGTCGTGGAATGATATCTCTTTTAATTTGTTCAGTCCAGTATTATGAGGCAGCTCAAATTCTGTTTACTGCGGTGTTTTATGTATGAATCTGGAAATATTAGCTGGCGATTGGTAATTTTGTTCGTTATTACTTCGTTTGAATCTTTGTTCGTCTATAGTGAGCTTGAATTTCTGCTTATTGGGGCGTTTTATGTATGAATCTGAAAATGTTAGCTGGGGATTGGTGTTTTTGAACGTTATTACTTCGTTTGAATCTTTGTTAGTCTTTAATGAGCTTGAGTTTGTTAATTTGCGTGTTGATTGAAGTCAAATCTGCGTGTTGTATTGTACTCTTTTCAATTTGATTGTGTTTTTGTACTTTTATGTTCCTATTTTCTGTAACTAGTTGCTATTTGTTCCATTATCTGCGTTGCTTCTACTTTTGGACTTTTTGAATTTTATTACTTCGTTTGAATCTTTGTTCGTCTTTAGTGAGATTGAATTTATTAATTTGCGTGTTCGTAGAAGTCAGATTTGCGCTTTGTATTGTACTCCTTTCATTTGATTGTGTTTTCGTACTTTTATGCTCCTATTTTATATGAGTAATTGTTGTTTGTTCCACTTTTTGTCATTTCACACATCTAGCTTCTCTATTTTCATACTCTGTTTCGTTTCTCTTTTAATTTGTTTAGTCGAGTTCTATGAAGCAACTCAAATTTTGTTTCGTTTAACAAATCGGTTGCGGCGTTTTTCGTATGAATCTGAAAATTTTAGCTGGCGATTGGTCTTTTTGTTCGTTATCACTTTGTTTGAAACTGCGTTCATCTTTGGCGAGCTTAGTTTGTTAGTTTGCGTGTTCGCTGAAGTCAGATCTGCGCTTTGTATTGTACTCCTTTCATTTGATTGTTCTTTTTGAACTTTTATGTTCCTATGTTGATGTTCTATAAGTAGTTGTATTTGTTCACTTTTGGTTATTTCTGCTATATTTTAACTGAAAGTTTTGTCGTGGAATGATATCTACGGCTCTTGATTACTTGCCTCAGCTTGATCCGATAACATTCGTCCTGAAATCCTCATATTAGTAGGTTTCACATTTATTAATCAATATATGCTCTCAATTTTTTGTTATGTGATGGTATTTGACTGGATATTTATTTGACTTATATAATACATTAGTGATAGTGAAAAAATATTTGTGAATTTAGATTGATAGAAAAAGCATCATATTATAAGTTTTAAATTTAATAGTTTATTAAGGAATTTGACTTCTTGAGAGTTGTAAAGTTATATAGAAATATACATTTTGGACTGTCTCAAAAGGGATTGAGGGAGCCAGAACCGAGTATATATGTTATTTGAATTATTCAGGACCAAGTTTTTTCTAGCTTTATTTGGGTTGAGGCTTTAAGAATTTTGGTTCATTTCGGGCATGGTATTATTGTTTGTTTTATAAAATTTAGAACCTGAATGTAATATGTGGTATATGGCTTGTCGTACTGATGAAGTTTTATGAGCTGCTTGACATCGATGCTATCAACGTGCTGTTCCATACCTTGATACGTTTCTGAGTGTGCGTTCTATGCAAATGTACAATGACTGTTGTGGAGAATGGACGTTTGGGTCCGGACGTGAGTGATCCAATGTCTTTCTGCTCAACTAAAACTTGGGTGCATGCTAATAGTTTTCTAATGGTGGTGTGCATGACCTGTATCATGTGATGATAATCTATCTTATATTGTGTACTTAATGTCTTCCAAAAACTATTGACACCGTAGATTTGTAGGTTTATCTTGCGTTTATTTTGCTTAACTCCATCTTTTTGGATGACTTGTAGAGTTCTGGGAAATCTTCAGTGCTTGAGAGCATTGTTGGAAAAGATTTTTTGCCTCGTGGATCGGGTAATAATTCCATCAATTGGAATCTAGATGAAAACTTTAATAGTACCAAATCACTGACATATCATGTACAGGAATTGTCACCCGCCGCCCCCTTGTCCTACAGCTTCATCGGATAGATGAAGGTAGAGAATATGCAGAATTTGGACACCTACCAAGGAAGAGGTTTACTGATTTTGGTGAGTTTTTGGACAAGCAATACTACCACATTATTTGCTCAATTCTAGTTTTCATCTTCTGCATGTAGCACCCATCAGTAAGCTTTTCCTCAACATTCTTTCACTTTGGTCTGTTCGTTTTGCTTCTAAGTCTTATATGTGTCTTTCAGCTGCTGTGAGAAAGGAGATTTCTGATGAGACTGATCGAGAGACAGGCCGCAGCAGCAGACAGATTTCTAGTGTGCCAATTTATCTCAGTATATATTCTCCAAATGGTATGAAGAGCTTTTCATTCTCTGTTTGTGCAATTCAATTGCTTTTAATGGTGTATTTGTAAGTCCATTTGAGGTTGTCGGTTTTTTTTGTTTTTTGGATAAAGGTTGTTGATGTGTGTGTGTGTGTGTGTGTTTGATTACAAAAAAATATTGACATCTATTTAACTGAAGACTGGTGTTAATTGTTTCTCCCACAATTAATGTATTCAGGTACTAGCAACTAAAAAGCTGTTGCATCTGATAGCTGTCTGGAAAATTGCTTTAAAATCAAGGATGTTTAAATTTGTAGGATGAGGTTGAATTTGATTGCAAAAAACTATTGACATCTATTTAACTGAAGACTGGTGTTAATTGTTTCTCCCACAATTATGTATTCAGATACTAGCAGCTAAAAAGCTGTTGCATCTGATAGCTGTCTGGAAAATTGCTTTAAAATCACATATAGTGGATAGTTTTCTGGTGAATTCCTTTGTTGTCTATACTTTACTATTGCTAATATTGCCTTTTCAGTTATACATTCAAAGCCCATTTCGTGTTGAAAGGTGTTTTTTACAATTTGTTTCCAGTTAGGCTTAGACTTCTAATATTACTTGCCGGAGTTGCAGCATTTTTGTAGCGCCAATACATTGTATAGTTACCCAAAAAGTCCGAGAAAAGATTTTCTACTCATTCAATTCTAATTTTACATTGCCTTGACATTTACTACTTCATCCACTTATTTTGGATTTTTGTCGTGGCAGTTGTGAACTTGACTCTGGTTGATCTTCCTGGACTTACAAAAGTAGCAGTTGGTGAGTATAAGGGTTTCTGTTCATTTTGTGTCATTAATTTCAAAAGGAACTATTGAAACTAACGGGTTCAAATGGAGCAAAAGGTATATTGAGGACTCATATAACGGACCTGAACTTGCTTTGCATTGATAAATAGCTCTTGTTTTCAAAAAAAAAAAAAAAAACTGTTGCAGAATTGAAATTCTGTCCATTGAATTTATGTAGAGGGACAGCCTGAGAGCATTGTGCAAGACATTGAAGACATGGTCCGGTCGTATATTGAGAAGGTCAGTTATACTTGTCTTTTATCCACGAGAAAATGTTCCAGTGCATTGTGTTCACATTTTGGAAAACAGTAATACTGCAGTTCTCTAGTATTTCATTAGTTTGCTATGCTTTGCTCTAATATGTCAAGAAACATCTAAAATGTTTTTAAAGATCTCAATTTACTCTTCATACTTGTGAAAGTCACTGCCTTCTGTTTTGTTGACATTGCAGCCCAATTGTATTATTCTTGCAATTTCCCCTGCGAATCAAGATCTCGCAACATCGGACGCAATCAAGATTTCTCGTGAAGTAGACCCTAAAGGTCAGTGTCTGGGAATTTTCTTCGTATAATTTTCCTAGCCTCTATCTCTAGATTGTTCTGTATGTGTTAATGGACATGTTCTTTTATTGGTGAGAAGTAGTTGTATCTGGTTATCACAGTTGTTTTGGTTAATTACTGTTAGGCAAATTATACACTTTAACAGAAGCTGCTACGTGCATTATGAACCTGTAATAAGTCGGAATGCTTGATAGTGTACTCTTGATCAAAATTTCCGTTCCTTCAATAGTATGATACCCTTGCTGCAAACCCAACTAATCTCTTGTCCACTCTTTTAGTTAGTAGGTTCCGAGCACTAAGTAGTAGTTTGGAGTATTCATATTTTGCAATTAAACACCTGTGCTAGTTGTTCAATGTTGCCACATCCTCAATTGGGATGATTTCGCACTTCTTTAGGTTGATTTTCAGCGCTGAACTCAACTACTCGAGGCCCTATGAAGACCTGTCTCAGGTAAGCTAACTGTTGTCCTGTTGTCTGCAACAAGGTGGGAGATCTTGAAGTTATCATTCTCTCCTACCCCTGCCTTGAAGCCCTTTAAGTAATCTGCAATGTCCTCTTCGTTCATCATCTTACTCAGTGCCTCCGGTACCAATATAAATAGTGTGGAAATTAAAAGATCCCTCGTCTCAAGGCCCTATAGCTCTGATAAAACAACATGGGCTTTAATTGATGAGAGCTGACAACTTTAATTGATAAAAACTCCTGTTTGAGGGGGTTGAAAATGATTTTGTACATTTAAGGAATAGCATCTTGTCTCTGATTGCTTTATTGTGCACCCTTGAGATTCCAATTTGTATAGATGATTGGGTGTCTTCCATAGAGAATCATGTTTTGTTGTAGATCCTCTACTTTTTGGTATACCACTTGTATAAAAAAACTGACCACTTTAGTGTAGACATGAAAAACTTTATCCACCGCCTCTACGTTTCTCCTAAACCAATCTTTAGCATCACAAAGTTCAAAAAGCTCCAATTCACGTGGTCATACACATTCTCTAGATCCAACTAGCATTCAAGAAGCCACTGCCTCGTTTTCTACCAATCCTGCATCTAGAATTTATCTGCGCTCCACAAACGCAAACACATTCTAAGAGTGAGACATTGTATCATTGAGACCTTCTTTAATATACTTGAGACCATCTTAAAATTGACTTTGTCGATTTTTCCTACTAGACTGATAGGTCCATATTGCTTAATATTTGAGGCTCCCTCCTCCTTTTGGGTGGTGCAATGAAAGATGCATTGGGGCTCTTCCAAACTTCCCTGATTTCTGGAATGATGTAACAGTCTTCATGTTGTCTTCCTTCATGACACCCCAACATTTCGGGAAAAGGTTAGAGTGAAGTCCTCCGGTTCGATGCTTTATCTTCCGCACAATTCTTCAGTTTCCCTAAACTCCTCTACTGTTCTACTCTCCAGTCTCCAACCACTTTTTCATTTTCTCGCCTATTTGGTTAAACTCTATCCTCCCAACTTTGGTCTCTTTTCTTCATACACTAGGGAATAAAAACCGCTACCGTCCCCCTTGACCTCTTCCTCATCTTCATAAACCATTCCCCCCACTTCTGTTGACTCCACTAAGTTCTTTCTTCTATTTGCTATTGCCACCCTATGAAAGAGCTTTTTATTGGACCCTCCTCTTTCAAACAGATTGTTCTAGTTGTATAGTTTTCAGCTAGTCTCCCAAGCTATTGTCGAAATTGCTAACTCCTCTTTCACTTCCTCATTTCTTATTTTTCTACACCCCTCCATTTGTTCTAGATCTTTCATTTCGTTCATGAGCTCCCTCATCTTAACCTCTACCCTTCCAAAGACGTCCCTATTCCACTCCTTCATGTCCTGTTTTAACAGTATCTTCTTAGACAAGCGATTGTAGTTTCACTTCATCTAAAACAGAATTCTGAGGCTATTCCACTTCATCTAAATTACTGCATTTTTACCCCTAGGTTCACTGACTATGATTCGAAGATTTAACTCATATGACTTCTATATCTTCTTTAATGTATTTCTTGAAGCAAATTGAAGTCTCTTATCCAATATCAACTTCCCAGTGTCACATTCTTCGATGTGAACAACAGTTAAGAAACTTAATACAACATAGACCTTCAAAACAAAATATGTCTCATACTTTTACTTATCTCATTTACTGTGGCAAAGCTCCAATGGTTGAGGCCCTAAAAGTTTTTCAAGTTTATCCAGTGCGTAAGTTCTTTTCTTTTGATGAAAAGAAAGACCATCACTGTTTTCTTACTTATCCAAAAAGAAAAAGAAAAAAAATGAAAGCAAGAAAGACCATTCCTGTTTTCTTAATTACCTGCCAAAACACAATCACTGCTAGTGAAGTCTAGTGAGATGTGCTTTTTTATTTTAAGTTTATCTTTACTCAAGTATTGATTACCTTCTACTTGTCGTTTTGCAAATTGTTTCTTGTTGTGCATATGTCAATTCAACTATCTTGTACAACTCAGAGAACTATCGGTTCTCGCACTCATTTGTGATCATTTTTTATTGAGCAAATAATGTAGTTTAAGTTTGTCTAGATTCATGATCTCAGGCCCTTTGCTATCTTCTGACTCTTCTCGTCTTTTCCTTGTGTGGTAATGTGCTACCACGATGTTAGTTTTACATTGTAGTTCATTCTCAGTCAAGATTTACTCATCAAGAAGAATTTCATCTTTAACGCTCTTTTGACTCAGTATCTGGCCACTTATCTCAGGAGAAAGGACATTTGGAGTTCTGACCAAGATTGATCTCATGGATAAGGGTACCAATGCTGTTGATGTAAGCATTTATTTGGTTAATAATAATTACTGCAATTCTACTTGTTGGAACATGGATTTTTACTTTCATGTAGCTTAATTGAGCATATATGAGTATGAGCCTCCTCACATGTTTTGGTATCCTTTAGATAAAGCTAGAGACAAGTTGCTTTCAGTCTTTTTATTCCCCCTTTGGGTCTCAAATTTATGTCATAAGTTGATTTTCTAAATTTGATAGGGAGCTTGTACGTACATGTAGCTTTTTTTTTTCTTTTTTCGGTGTCATGCCATTAATTGTACTCCCTCTGTTCATTCCTGTGTTCAATTTTTGTGTGAATACAAAGTTACCTTTTACTCGAAATAAAAAAATTGACTTGACACGAAGTTTAAGAAACAAAAAAGACTTCTGGGCCTTATAGTCTAAACCTGTTATGACATTTCTATAAAAGCATGTCATTACTGGTAAATGCGAAATTTAAAGTTAGATTGTTACCACATAGAGAAAGGTGCCATTCCTTTTTGGAATGAACTAACAAGGGAATACTGCTACATAGAATGGGATAGAGGGATGATTACATTGGAAAAAATGGGGAAGTATCTTTATATAAAGAGAAATGCTGAAGCTTCCGTGAAGAGATAAGGAACCCCTCTGTACATAAAATGGAACAGAGGGATGAATACAGTTTCATAATTTTACTAGTTTTTGGAGAACTTATGTAATATGAGTTTAATTGGGTTAAGGTGATCATGGTTTCTAATTCTAGTTTGATATAGTACAAATATCAATTTTGTTGTTTGTTGTTTAATGTTGTAGTAGATTAGTAGTTGTAGTATCTAAGTGAATAAATTTTCTCATATTGGATGAAGAGTTATCGATCAGATCTTGTGATAATACATTAGGAGATACTACTTGAGTGGTTATTATAAGTAAAGAAATTAAGGGAATGCCCATGGCACGATGTAGAGGATGAATGTTCTGATTTTGTCAATCACTCTACTAGAGTACTCTTCTTTGAATTTTATGATTTTGGACATTGAGAGCCGATCCTTTGTGTTCTTAGTCTGAGTGTCTTAAAATACTACCTTTTGGAATAAACAAAGGCACTTCTTCATGCCCGCTTGATATTTGTATGAGCAAAAATTGTAATCATATCGTAATCCTATCTTTACTTGTTCTACAAATGTGTCTGTCGGTATCCACCGTTTAATTCACATTCCTATTGTTTATGCTTTCCGGTTAAAACTTATGCTGCCATCAAGATGTCTGTCACAGTTTACAGGAAAAAGTTACACCGAGTATTATTTATTTACAAATATTATCAATTGTTAATTATTCTAAATCATATTCTTGGATTTCCAGATGTTGGAAGGAAAAGCATATAAGCTACAGTTTCCATGGATTGGTGTTGTCAATCGTTCACAAGCTGATATAAACAAAAATGTGGATATGATTGCTGCTAGGCGTAGGGAGAGAGAGTACTTTTCTAGTACTCCTGAGTACCGGCATCTCGCCCACAGGATGGGTTCAGAACATCTTGGGAAAGTTCTGTCGAAAGTATGTCGTATTCTTTCTTATTGAATTAGTATTCAGGGTTTGGCGCTCATGAACTTTTATTATTTTGTTTTTTACACGAGAGCATTTTTCAACTTATTTCACTCTTCTGTCTCCAATGGAAGTGCTCTTGGTGCTCCAAATGAAGACTTGTAGTTATGGTTTATGCTGGATAGTTAACTTTTTTCTTTGATTTTCTGTCTACATTTTTAGCATTTGGAGTCTGTTATCAAGTCTCGGATTCCAGGTCTCCAGTCTCTTATCAACAAAACTATACTTGAGCTAGAAACTGAGTTGAGCCGTCTCGGAAAACCCATTGCCACGGATGCAGGAGTAAGTATCCTATTTAAATCTCTACCTTTCTTTTGTATTGGTTATTGACCCTGTGAGGCGATTTACTCTCTAGCTAGAGCTGATTGATTTGTTTCATCTCTTTGTACTTTCATTAGTTTGTAGAATACGAGTCTGCTTTTATTGTTCTTGTTCTTGTGAATCATATGTCATATCCTCATTTTGCATGTTCTAATCAGGGAAAATTGTACATGATAATGGAAATCTGTCGTAGTTTTGATGGAAATTTCAAAGAACATCTTGATGGAGTGTAAGTGGTTCCATGTTTTTTTTTTTCCGTTAACATATCCAAGTAAACTATATCTGTATGTGGTCTAAGCTTGTTTTTATGATGTCTGAATGTCACAGTCGACCAGGAGGTGATAAAATATATTACGTCTTTGATAATCAGCTCCCAGCTGCATTGAAAAGATTGCAATTTGACAAGCAACTTTCAATGGACAATGTAAGGAAACTTATAACTGAAGCAGATGGTTATCAACCGCATTTGATAGCTCCCGAACAAGGATATCGTCGTCTCATTGAATCTTCCATAGTTTCTATGAAGGGTCCTGCTGAAGCAGCTGTTGATGCGGTATGGATTTTTGCCCCCTGTTGTATGTACCCAAAATATACTATTATAAGTTGCACTGTGTATAATGGATTAATCTAGCTTTATTATCTTTTCTAAGTGGTTTAGATGTCCCTTTTCGTCAGTCGTCGTTTGATGAAGCCCCTATAATGGTTTCATCTAGCTTTATTATCTTTTTTGAGGGGGTTATCGGAAACAGCCTCTCTACCCCACAACGGTAGGGGTGAGGTCTGCGTACATCCTACCCTCCCTAGATTCCACTTGTGGGATTACACTGGGTATGTTGTTGTTGTTGTTGAGTGGGTTAGATGTCCCCTTTTCTTCAGCCATTTTTTGATGAACCCCTTTTCATCAGCCATTGCTTCTTCTTTGTCCTTTTTTGGGCTTTCCACTCTAGTATTAGAGACTCAAATCATTGAGAATTGGAATGAAACAGGTCCGCTAATGGAGCAAGCTGGATAATGAGGGTTCTTATAGTGGGCCCAACTAAATTGACATTGACGCTTAATTGTTGTTGCTGCCTTTCCTTAGTTTACGTTCCAGGCTTCTATATGGAGTAGTGAGGTGTGTAGTAGCAGGGGAAGGAATTTCACCAATTTTAAATTAAAAAAAAAAAAAAAAACAAAAAAAAAGAGGCCAAAATGCATAATTGGGAGTCGAATCTGCAACCTATAGCATTTTCTAACCCCCTTTGCCACTATACTAAATGAGTACAACGTTCATTCTGAGAATGCCAGTTTTTTCTGAGTGTTGCAGCTTTGATAATAGGTGACTGCTCAAAGTTGGCATTACTGGACAAAGTACAAACTACTAAACAAAATGATATTAGGAAACGTTTGGACATGGTTTGAAACCATGGTTTGAAATCATGTTTGGACATGCATTGGCAAGTTATATTTTCTCTTATGTGAAAACCCCACAAGTTGTGAAAATTATTAAAACATTCCCAATTCTTATACAATCTTCAAATGAGCAAGTTGTTTATAACAAAATAAATTGAGCCTTTCCTTAAAATATAACATCAATTGATATTTAGTAAAAATCGAAAATTTAACATGAATAGTAATGAGGTTGGAGACTAAATTGTGCATAAATAAGGTTGGACATAAAGGTTGCTGAAAGTTAATGAGGTTGGTAAATGTGTGTGAGTAATTTTAAAAATATCTACCAACTAATGGGTCTTTTTTGAAGAATATAAACTTATGGGTCAAATTTTATATTTAAATTTTTTGAAATATGGTTTATATAAATGCATGTCCAAACGTTGGTTTCATCTCATGGTTTCAAACCATGGTTTCAAATTCCATGTCAATTCCTAGGAAACTATTTTTGAAATAGGAAGTTAAGCTGGACATTGGCAAGTGAAAGATGGTTGGGATCATTTGTTAAAAATGTCAATTAATAATTAAAGTAGATATGTGTAAATTCCTGCTGCTGTCATGGTTGGGAATCATTTTCCCAATAATGTCAACCAATTAATAATTGAGGAAAGTAGATATGTGTAAATTCCTGCTGCTGTTGAACTATTGTGCTTAATGGACATCCTTCTTTTGATTTGCTGTGTGTGATCTTTCTTGATTATCTAAATATGAAGAAAGACCTTTGACGTGTAAACTAAATATATATAACATGCCAAAGCTACCCTTAGAAGAGCATTCCATGTCAATTCCTCTGAAGGAGCGCATCATTAAGGGAAAGATGTGAATGTTAAAAATTCAAAATTAAAGAGATATCAAATATAGAATGGTGTCAAATCATTTGGAATGGACCAAAAAGGAAAGCGAGCCATATAACACGGGATGGAGGGGGTATTATATTAGGAAAGATTGCAGAGGACAAACTCTTGGGCTGAACCCTTGTCCCTATCCGATTTTTTCCCTCCATGTCAACTTGACCTACAAATCTTGTTAACTTCCTACTCTCTCCGTCTCAATTTATGTGAAGGTGTTTGACTGGGTACGGAGTTTAAGAATGAAAGGAAGACTTTTGAAACTTATGGTCTAAAATAAGCCATAGATATTTGTGTGGCTATAAATCATCTCATTAAGGGTAAAATGAGAAGTTGTTTCTAAATATAGAAATATGTCAATTCTTTTTGGGACTGACTAAAAAGGAGAGTGTTAGCTATAGAAAACGAGAAAGTAGTGGAAGATAGAAAATTTATTTATCTATATTTAATCTTGTAGATTCCTTCAAATTTAATCAGCTAATCTGACTATTCTGACTTTAATTAGATGCTGTGAAGATTACGAAATATTGTCTGAGGTATTTTCTGCTTAGTATGGGAGGTTTTTCTCTGTCATTATGGAAAAAATCTTGTACAGTTGAGCAAACAAATCATGGAGTACTAAATTATTTCCTTTGGGATGATTGCAGGTTCATGCTATACTGAAGGAACTGATTCACAAGGCAATCAGTGAGACTCCGGCAAGTTCCCTACCGTTTCTAATTACTGTTCTGAGTTAATGATACATAAATTGCTTTTTAATTATTTTGGTGTGTTAAGGGTTTAACAACTGAACACATGCTTCCTCTATGTGCAGGAGCTAAAGCAGTATCCCTCCCTACGAGTAGAGGTCAGCAATGCAGCTGTTGAATCATTAGAAAGGATGAGGGATGAAAGCAAAAAAGCAACTCTTCAGCTGGTTGAAATGGAGTGTAGTTACCTGACCGTAGATTTCTTCCGAAAGCTTCCTCAAGATATGGAGAAGGGAGGGAATCCAACACATTCTATTTTTGACCGCTATAATGATTCCTATCTTCGAAGGATAGGTGAGTTCTGAACTAGCAATCACCCGTTAATTCTTTGATTTCTGAAGTATTTTGATAAATGCTCTTAGATTTACTGATAATTACTCGTAAAATAGTCATGTAAGATCTTTTCCCTTGCAACATCTTTTGGGGTAACGTCTTAGCTTCCTTTTTTGGACAGGGTCAAATGTCTTGTCTTATGTCAATATGGTTTGTGCTACTTTGAGGAATTCAATTCCGAAGTCTGTAGTTTATGGTCAAGTACGGGAGGCCAAACGCAGCTTGCTTGACCATTTCTTCGCTGATTTAGGCAAGAAGGAGGTGAGACTCAGCCTCATTTCTTCAGCTACCTCTGAAACTCTTTCTGATTTAGGCAAGGATTGTAGCAATGATATGACTTACATTGATAGTAATGTTCACATACTACCCCCTTTTCCGTTTTGCAGGGCAAACAGCTGGGTAAGTTGTTGGATGAGGATCCAGCAATTATGCAGCGTCGCCTCTCTCTGGCAAAGAGACTTGAGTTGTACAGGGCTGCTCAAGCTGAGATTGATTCAGTTGCATGGTCTAAATAAACACAACTACACAAGCTTCCAGTTTCATCACTTCTCGTTCACCACGATTTGCGTATAGGGATAGGCAGCCGTGATTTTTTTGCCTCGACATGTAATTGTTCTCGTAGTAGTTATAAGTAGTGATTTGGTAAAGGCTGCTGCTTGTGTGGCTAGTCTTATCGACGGTACTAATGCATAGAAAACCTCTTGCTTGTATGAGTATATATTGAATGCCGTGTCTTGCCATTCCATACACAATTTGGCAGAATCAATGCTCCTATGATATAGTAACAGAATTAGCAAGTTACATCTGATTGATTTTGTGTGACCTTTTCTCTTTTGTTGGGTCTGATTACTTGGGGTTTCTGATTCAGCAATGAGATATTTCCTTGCAAAACCTCCGTGTGTACTAAGCGACCATTGAGTTTGCACGTTATTCAAAGTAGAACACTTAAAACTTGGATAGCAATACTTTGCTTTCCTACTCCCTCCATTTCCATTCGAAGTTGTACGCTTAGCCTTTTTTCACACTCTTTAAGAAACACTAATTCTTAGAGAAAGATATAGGTATTTTGACTAAATTGTCTTTTAATTAATGTAACTCTTGTTTATTTATTGCCTTTGAGTAAATTGCGGTAAATTTGAAAAAATAATATTACTTCTTTAACTATGTAAGTGTCTTATTTTGAACCAAAATAAAAAAGCTAAGTGGGATGCATATTTTGAACTGGAGGGAGTATTAGCGAAAAGCTTTGGAAATACTTACCGTTTAAAACATGCGAAAAGGAAAGAAGACGGTGCGAAAAAATGAAATTATTTTATGGAAAGATGTAAGTAAATGATTAGAAGAAACATTCGAACTCATATCATCAATTCTAGATCGCCCCTGTTTATACTAATGTATCCTACTGAATTTCATACGTTTTTCCAAACAAAACCGGGAAAAAATGCTTGTGTGTAGTTACATAAAAAACGAGCGAGCATCTGAGATTGATTAGTAGAGCATTTATATTTGGAGATGGATGAAGGAAATGGCAAAAGAAATAATTCTATCATGGTAATTTGAAAAGGGCTTAATACAACTTGCCACCATTTAGACACTTGAACTAAGCCTTGTTCAAGTTGGGCACCTCAACTTCTATTGAAGTGTTCCAATTTAGATATTTTCAGTCATCTATTAGGTAGTTAGGTTAACCAAATAAAATATGCCATCTCCTTTAACTATACGCATTCGCCTCAATAAGCCGTAAATCCCCAAACATTTTCTATTGGAGGTTGATGTATATAATTAAAGGAGATGACATATTTTATGTGATTAACTTAACTACCTAATAGATGAATGAAAACACATGCAAAAAAATTCAAGTTTTGAACCAAAGGTGTCTAATTAAAGCACTTTATTGGAGTTGATGTGTTCAATTGGAACAAGCCTTAGTTCGAATGTCTAAATTGAATATTCTGACAAGTTTAGGGGGGTGGCTATGTGTCAAGCCAAAGAAAATATGGGATAGGGAAAATGAGCTAAAAGGGCTCTTTGAGAGTGGAATGAAGAATAAGGGATTTCTATTTCTTTTTCCTTTTCTTTTGTTATAATCATATAATTATGAAGAGATGGGGTTGAATTAGAATATTTACAAACTTAGGGTTAACAATTAAAAGATCAAAAACTTTTAACAAAACCCCAAAATTCCATCGATTTTACCCATTTTCAAACGCATCAGTTCTTGCTCTTTCTCTCCCTTCTATCTTCTCTTCTCTTTTCTTTTCCCCATTCCTTCTCCTTTATTCGAAAATCGAAGGTAGATCAGCATTACTTTGCCAGCTTACAAGTTCACCTTGAAGACAATTTTAATTTCAAGGTAATCTTTTTTTTTCTCTTCATATTTTCCCCTTCTCGCCTCAACTCCACATCAAAATATAGTTGACTGGAAAACAAGAATGAAATACCTAGAAAACAATAAATTTGAGCATGCTTACTCTATTTATTCTGTGTTTCTTTTTATTGTTAAGAAAACATCTCTTCTCTGTTCTCTTTAGGAACTTGTTAGGGACAGTAAATAAATACCTAGAATTAATGTTAGAACTTGTGAGGTTGATATTGGTATTTGGATTGTGGTGGGTATATTATTGATTGTTCTCACTTTTCAATTCTTTACGCATTCAATTTTTTTGTTAGATAAAAATTGAGTATTGTTAACTCCTTAAGATAAGCTAAGGTGTTTGATAAATTTTCTAAAAGAATTGGTTATTGTTAACTGCATCTTTTATTGGTAACTTGGAGATTTCCAGTTGGTGTGTAAGCAACTGCATCTTCATTAAACAACATATTGTTGTTTTCACATTGAGAAGGAAGTTGCAAATGTTTCATGTATTTAATTCTGAGGAAAATATTAACTTGTTGTATTAGTTATTTTATAAAAATCTATATTGTTTATATATGAAATCTGAATCTACACGAGTTCTATGTGCAAACAATCACATATTATTTAAACAACTTGTGTTTATTTTATAACTTCGAGAAGTATATTCATTTGGTCTATTTGTTGACAATTTTACGATGCTTTATGTATGCAGATAAAATGGAAAAGAAAAATCAAAGAGTTTATAAAAGAAGGCCTAGAAAAAAGGCTAGGCCAACGGAAGAGGAGTCTGCTCCTGCTAGAGAAGCAGATAGGTTTCCACAAGCTCAGGTAACAGAAGAAATGACCTCATCAGCTCGTGGTTCAGTTAGAAAAGAAGAAAATGCAGAAGATGAGGAATCAATAGATCAGGAAGAAGAAAATGAAAGTGGAAAAGAAAGTGCAGAAGATGAGGAATCAACGCATAAGGAAGAAGAAAATGAAAGTGGAGAAGAAAAGGCAGAAGATGAGAAATCAACGCATAAACAAGAAGAAAATGAAAGTGGAGAAGAAAATGCAGAAGATGAGAAATCAACGGATCAACAAGAAGAAAATGAAAGTGGAGAAGAAACAAATAATGATGTACTTTTCGAACAAAGAAAAAAGTATAACATGATGAGAATGCTGCCCCTTCAAGATCAAATGTGAGTGTTTTTTTAAATTATCATTACTGAAAACAAAGAGTAGGTGTTTCAGCATATTTTCTAGGAAACTACGACCAGTTCAAACAACATATGGATGCTTAAACACCTACTAATTGTTTATTGTAAACAAACAGTTGTTATTTAAGCATCGACTAGTTGTTTAAACTACCACCAGTACAACAGATGTTTGTGGCTTTTTTATACTTTCTTTTAATTAATCAACTTTATAATCATGTACAGTTTGCTGATGATTCTGATATTGAGGTTCCCGAATGCATCAAGTCCATTGATCTTACAAAATATCGCTTCAAGACACATTATTCCGTGCACGGTGATTTTCCGGGAAAGATTTTTGTAAAGTCACCTCTAGGAGGAAAAGCATTTGTTGAATTCAGAGGAGTTCTGGTAGAACAGGGTATTTTAGATAGGTTAAAAAAAAGTGTTTTGGGCATTTTCTTGATATTCCAATGTAGCGAGTGAATTTTGGGTCGCTGATAGTTCATGGTCTTCTACTCCGACATATCCTTTGTGAGAAAAAGATGGAACTGTGGTTTGAATATGAAAATATGCCTGTTTGTTTTATATTGAGGGAATTTGCCTTGATGACGGGACTACAGTGTCACCTTTTTCCTTCTGGAGAAGCATTGGCTAGTCGGCTAAAGAAGGGGTGACACCGTAGTCCGGTCATCAAGGCAAATTCCCTCAATCCCAAGTAAACAGGAATATTTTCATATTCAAACCACAGTTCTATCTTTTTCTCACAAATGATATGTCGAAGCAGAAGACCATGAACTATCGACCGAAATTCATAAGCTACATTGGAATATCGAAAATGCAAAACACTTTTTTTAACCTATCTAAAATACCTGTTCTACGGAGACTCCTACGAATTCAACAAATGCTTTTCCTCCTAAAGGTGACTTTACAAAAATCTTTCCCGAGAAAATCCCGTGCCACGGAATAATGTGTCTTGAAGTGATATTTTGTAAGATCGATGGACTTGATACTGAGACCGAATCATCCGGCCAAAACATACATAATTATAAAGTTGATTAATGAAAAGTATAAAAAAACCACAAACACTCTGATTTAATGGCAGTATTAGTTTAAACAACTAGTCGATGCTTAAATAACAAGCTGTTTTGTTTACAATAAACAATTAGTAGGTGTTTAAGCATCCGTGATTGTTTGAGCTGATGCATTAATTTCCTAGAAAATGAAAACAAATGGATCTTGAAACGCACCTACTCTTTGTTTTCGATAATGATAATTTAAAAAAACACTCAAATTTGATCTTGAACAAATGACATTCTCATCATGTTATACTTTTTTTTTCTTTGTTCGAAAAGTACATCATGTTTGTTTCTTCTCCACTTTCATTTTCTTCTTGTTGTCCGTTGATTTCTCGTAACACACATTTTCTTCTCCACTTTCATTTTCTTCTTCCTTATGCGTTGATTCCTCATCTTCTACACTTTCTTTTCCACTTTCATTTTCTTCTTCCTGATCTATTGATTCCTCATCTTCTTCACTTTCTTTTCCACTTTCATTTCTTCTTAACACCACCTTTATTGATTCCTCATCTTACGCATTTCTTATTCTCTCTTGAACCGAGCCGATGAGGTCATTTCTTCTGTTAAGCGGAAGCTTGTGAAACCTATATCGCTTCTCTAAGCGAGCGGAGACTCACTCTTCGTTGGCCTAGCCTTTAGGCCTTCTTTTATAAACTCTTTGATTTTCTTTTCCATTTTATCTGCATACATAAAGCATCGTAAAATTGTCAACAAATAGACCAAATGAATATACTTCTCGAAGTTATAAAATAAACACAAGTTGTTTAAACAATGTGTGATTGTTTGCACATAGAACTCGTGTAGATTCAGATTTCATATATAATCAACATAGATTTCTATAAAATAACTAATACAACAAATTAATATTTCCTCAGAATTAAATACATGAAACATTTGCAACTTCCTTCTCAATGTGAAAACAACAATATGTTGTTTAATGAAGATGCAGTTGCTTACACATCAACTGGAAATCTCCAGGTTACCAACAAAAGATGCAGTTAACAATACCCAATTCTTTTAGAAAATTTATCAAACACCTTAGCTTATCTTAAGGAGTTAACAATACTCAATTTTTATCTAACAAAAAATTGAATGCAGAAAGAATTGAAAAGTGAGAACAATCAATAATATACCCACCACAATCCAAATACCAATATCAACTGTCAAGTTCTAATATTAATTCTAGGTATTATTTACTGTCCCTAACAAGTTCCTAAAGAGAACACAGAAGAGATGTTTTCTTAACAATAAAAAGAAACACAGAATAAATAGAGTAAGCATGCTCAAATATGTTGTTTTCTAGGTATTTCATTCTTGTTTTCCAGTTAACTATATTTTGATGCGGAGTTGAGGCAAGAAGAGGAAAACAGGGCAAAAAAAAAAAGATTACCTTGAAATTAAAATTGTCTTCAAGGTGAACTTGTAGGCTGGCAAAGTAATGTTGATCAACCTTCGATTTTCAAACAAAGGAGAAGGAATGGGGAAAAGAAAAGAGAAGAGAAGAGAGAAGGGAGAGAAAGACCAAGAACTGGTGCATTTGAAAATGGGTAAAATCGATGGAATTTTGGGGTTTTGTTAAAAGTTTTTGATCCTTTAATTGTTAACCCTAAGTTTGTAAATATTCTAATTCAACCCCATCTCTTCATAATTATATGATTATAACAAAAGAAAAGGAACAAGAAATAGAAATCCCTTATTCTTCATTCCACTCTCAAAGAGCCCTTTTTGCTCATTTTCCCAACTCGCTACAAAAACATGTTCTATTGTTTAGATCAACCATAGCCACTGCACCGTGACCAGTGATACTAAAATTGTGGAAGCTTATTTGATGGGCCAATAGTGCATTGTCTATCGTCACATTTTCTCTTATTTTTCTTTCAGCAAAAGGGATACATATTGTTGATGTGTTGGCCAACACCATATGGCTCTTGTGAAACTTTTGAGCAAACCTCCTATTTATAGAATTGAATAGAGCAGTAATCGGCAATTCTCTTTTCGCCAAGAACATTGAGTTAATTGACTCAGCAATGTTGGTGGTCATTACATCATACCTAGAATATCAAGAAATACATACATATTAACTAAGAATCTGCACTGTAAACAATCAGAAAATGCTTGAACACTTCATGTTGTTTAGTGTAAGCAAATATAATTTGTTTAAACAACCCTTTGGTTGTTTATAACGTACCTGTTGCCAGGGAAGTGTGCTCTACTCCATCTATGAAAACCAACATCCTCAAGATATTTAGCGACGCTCATATCCAAATCTTTGATTTTTTGAAAATGATCATTAAACTCGTCCTTCTGATATGCTTTCGCTGCATCATAAAAATGGTGCATCCAATCTCCATAGTGAAAGTTTTTGCGGATGCTTTCACCAAGGTGCCTCATGCAAGCTCCATAATGAGCTTCAGTATAAATCTTTGAAACTGCTTTCTTTATAGATGAATGTCTATAAGAAATTATGCACAACTCATTAGTGTTGGGGACGATCTCGAGCAATTGTTCAAAAAAGTACTGATACGAGGCATCACACTCCGAATTTACTACACAAAATGCCAAGGGGAATATGTGATTTTCGGTATCCAGCGCCATAGCAGACAACAACACTCCGTCATACTTTCCAAACAAATGTGTTCCATCAACAGCTAGGACTTTTCTTGTATAAGCAAATCCGTTTATCCAAGCTCCATAGGATACAAAAAAATACAAGAACCTGCCACGAGAATCAACCTTCAAATCTGTCTTGCTTCCTTCATTTATAACATGAATCATGTGATGGTACTTATCTATAACTTCATATCCGTGTTCTGGTGTTCCTCTTGTCAAAGATTTGCAATATAACTACCCACCAGACCCTTCCAACAACTAATCTTGCACCCCAATTCTACACGAATTGTTTCCTTAATTTCTCTTGTAGATAGACTGTTCCGCTCGATAAACTTATTTTCAATGTGTTTAGCAACGATTTCAGCGGTTGCGTGTCGATGATGGCTTGTAAGATGTTGTACTCCACATGTGTGCATGTGATGGTATGTGGTAATACGAAACCTATCGGTACACTCAAACTTCATAGCTCGTATTCGCCACTAGCAATTCTTATCTACACATTTGACATTGTAGATTTTTTTTTTTGTGTTCTTTACTTGCTCAAAACTAAAATTATTCTTCACGGCGACAGGTTCCAACAGTTTTCAATTCTTGCTTCTTCTTGAAAAGTTAGATTCGAGAAAAATCTGTGCCGTCCTTCACGGCCTTCGTGGCTGCACCGTGTTGAGCCCTCAACCCCCGTGTATTGCTCGGATTAATAGGAGAATGCATGATCTTCTTTGCTCCTTCTACCCCGGTATTGTAATCAAATGCGGAAACTACGAAATAGCTTCTACCCCCGTTGTATTGTAATCAAATCCAGTAAAATTTCCAACTTCTTCATGCCTAACTGCATTGCTTGCAAGTCCAGGGAACACTAAAACTGATTCTCCAGATTCTGAAACTTCTATCGGCCCAATTTCAACCATATTTACCCTTAGAATGGGCGAACGATGACCATCTTTGTCAACATCAGCTAAATAAGTGAACAAATCATCATCATCCTTTATTTAAGAAAAATGTGCTTTTTCTGTTGCAACAACACTGAGCATGTAAGTGATTGAGAGATCCTTCGGCGCACAAAATAACTTACACCTAGTAATGACGATATCCACAAACTCATCATACGTAACCTCCCTCCTCACTAGTATCGGTAATGTAAGACCACCCATCGATTGCCAACTATAATACTCATCGGTCTCTATCCATTCACCATGTAGATCAACTGCTAATAGTAGTTTGTCCCCCCGTTAATTGTCACAACACTGCGGATATTACAAAGATACATATTAGAATTTGTGACAATATTATAGTCGATCGGTATTTATACATAGAGAATTTATATGCAGGTTCGTAGTGTAAACAACATATGGTTGTTTAAACAAAGTTTGGTTGTTTACATGGAGCATGAATGTGCAGTGCAAACTCTTAGTATAAATACCATGTGGTTGTTTAAACTACATATGAGTATTTAAATACATTAGGATGTGCAGTTTTTTAGTGCAAACACTACATGGATATTTTAAAAAATATATGATGTTTATGTGAACACCATGTGCAATGCAGGTCCTTTGTGTAAACACCATACAGTTGTTTAAACAACATGCAGTTGTTTGTAAACAACTATACGTTGTTTATAAACAACATGCAGTTGTTTATAAACAACGTGACACGTTGTTTATTAGCAATCCAGAAGAACAAAAATGTTTAATTTAGAAAACGATGAAGAACGTTAAATTATTACCTTAAATCATTGAGATGAACTGTTTATCCCCTTTGAAGCAAATTCCCAAACACCGTATTAACAAATTAATATCAAGAACAGAGAAGTAAAACAAATTAAAAAATCTTTGATTTAGTGATGAAGAAGAAGGCAAATACAGATTTCATTTTTGTTCAATGAAGATAAATCTAACCCTAGTTTGAAGAGAGCAAGACGTTTGGAAGGCTGGAATGCGCAGAGATTGAAAAAGAAGAAGAAGATGAAGATGAATGTGGGCAAGTTCTCTATCTTTGAAATGACCTGACTAAATGGGATATTTTGTTGCCCTTTTGGCCAAAAAACCCTTTTATATGTTGGGCTTGTTTTGTAAATAGAAAATTTTTGGGGTGTATAAAAATGTTTTTTTTTAAATGAGCATAACCCCATTAATACCTAATTATAATAGAATTCCTTTTACCCAATTTTTAAAACTTGTGTCCTAAATCCTTAAATAAATAACTCAAAAGTCCCTTTTAATTCCATCCCCCTGTGAAAGGTGCTATCTGATACAAGGAAGGGGGATGTAATTAAAAGAGACTCTTGAGTCTTTTATTTAAGAAATAAAGACTCAAGTTCTAGAATTGAGTAAAAGGGATTCAATATTTAATGAGGCTAGGCTCGTTTAAAAGCTAAGATTTTATGTACCCCAAAGTCTTAAAATTTACACTAAAGCCCAAATATAAAAAGTAGTTTTCTACCCCCAAAATAAAAACACATACGTTACACATACGTTTCCTTCTTCATAAAATGCCCTGATGGGCCAATTTTTATTTTTTTTAAAAATCCATACGTTTCCTTCTTCCTCCTCTTCTCAACTTCAGCCATAATATTTTCTTCATTCTTCTTCTTCTTCTTCTTCTTCTTCAATCTCAGTTGCTAGACAACATTCAACCTCAATTCTGCATTTGAATTAGGGGAGAAAATTTTAAAATATTTAAGTTGATGTAGATTTATCTTTATTGCTTGGTTCTCAGTGTTTACTACTTCAAAAGATATATTATATCCATTCTAGTGATTTGAAAAAAGTAGAAACATTATTTTAAGGATTCTTCATCGGTATGTTTTTCCAGCTATGGTACCTAGTTTAAACTAAGGTATTTCACATATCGATTTTATGTATAAACAACTAGTAGTTGTTTAAACAATTTTAGGTTGTTTTAGCAACCTTGCAGTTGTTTAAATATACATATAATTGTTTACACAGAGAACCTGCACATATAGGCTCTATGTATATATAAACGATCACAATGTTGTTTACACAAATAACCTGCAGAATACCTTCTGGTTGTTTACACAAAATATTTTGTCCATGTGTTATGACAACATTATAAGTCAGTTTGAGGATGACACTGGATGGATAATTTATCATATTTTACAATATTATACACTAGAACCATACATTTTATGTATATGCAGACGCATTTTATCTAGTGTGATTCTTAACATTACATTTATTGAATTAATGATAATAAAAATGTTAATCTAATTTTACTAGTAGATTAACATCTGATTAATGCTTGTTTATAAATTTATTAATAATTGAACATCATATGAAGAATTAAATGTAAGTTAATGTAAACAACCACATAGTGTTTAAGTAACCTGGACTTGTTTAACGTAATTAACTTGTGATTGTTTAAACGACTCACTCGTTTTTTAAACAATTTGTAGTTGTATTAAACAATAACTTAAATTATGAGTAGAATCACTCAACTAATGTTTCTACGATCAAATCAATAAGTTAAGGTCAACCTATATGTAGAATGACACGTTTGATGGTCAAATTAGTAAGTTAATGTTCGATTTGATGCAATTATCACTATATCAATAAGTTATTGTTAAATCATTAGTAGAATCATTCAATTGATGTTAAATATAATCAAATTAATACGTAAAGATTGACCTATATGTAAAATGACTCGTTCAATATTCAATTGTTATCGAGTCAATGTTCATTATTCATAGAACCACCTAATTGATGTTCAATTATCGGTGTATCAATAAGTTATGTTGATGTATAAATAGAATCACTCATCTGATGTTCGATTTTAATCAAATCAATAAGTTAAGGTTAACCTATCCGTAGAATGACTCGTTCGATACTTAATTGTTATCAAGTCAATAAGTTATTATTTAGAATCACTCCATTGATGTCTGATTTTAATTAAATCAATAAATTAAAATTTAACTATCCATCGAATGAAAGTTTCGTTTTTCAATTGTTATGAAGAAGTCCCTTCAGGGACATCCGATAAAACAGTTACGAAATCAATAAGTTAACAATTAATTATATATAAGATTACTTGATTGAATACTAATTTAATAGTTTAAATATAATTTAACATCAATCGAGTGACTTAATGAAGAATTAAATGTAAGTGAATGAAAACAACAAATGGTTGCTTCAACAACTCCTTGTTGCTTATTGTAAACAATCGGTGCTTGTTTAAACAACCACCGATTGCTTAGTATAATTTACGAAAAGTTGGATTCTTATGTAAACAACAAGTGATTGTCCGAGCAACTAGTTGTTTATCGCAAACAACCAGTATTTGTTTAAATAGTCAATGATTTTTTAATACTTATAAGTTACAAAGAGTGTAATCCTTACGTAAACAACTGGTGGTTGCTTGAGTAACTTTTTGTTGTTTATTATAAACAACAAGGGTTTGTTTAAGCAACCCCATATTTTTTAAATAACTTGCGGCTGTGCAAGCACAATTTTCAAGTGTAAACACCTACAGGTTTTAAAGAAAATACAACACTAAAAAGAAGTAATTTTTTTTTCTAATTTAAGCAGATCCATATGGACATGAATTAGTCTGTTTCCTTTGTAAAGTAATCTTAGGATTAGAACATAAACTTGCAATGGTTACATGTGTAACTAGACATAGTTTTTTTAAACAACTCGTGGTTGATCCGTACATAAAATCTAAATTTGCACATGTTGCGTACTTATGCAATCACATTTAAAAAAAAAAAAAACAATTTGAGGTTGCTTATACACAAATCTTAACTAGCAAAATTGTTTAAACAACCCATGGCTGTTTATACACAAAGCCTAAATTTGCACAAGTTGCACCTGTAAACATCTACATATTCTGTTAAATAGCTTGAGGTTGTTTACACACGGTCATGACTTTGCAAAGGTTTCATGTGTAAATAACCACATATTTTAAATATTCATAATTAATTATTTATACATTGACCTGAACTTACAAAGATTTCAAGTGTAAACAACCACAAGATTTTTAAGAAACATGCTGCTATTTACATATAAAATTCTTGTCAGTTCAAGTTCCATGTATAAATAGCCTTGAATTTTAAAAACTATGCATATACTATCCAGAACAATATAAACAACCATAATTTCTTTAAAAAATCTTGATTGTTTATACATAGAACTTGAAATGGTACATATTCTATGTGTAAACAACAACAGATTTCTTAAACATATTGTGGTTGTTTGTATATGGAACATGTTGGTTCATCTTCTTTTTATAAACAAGTACAAGGGCTTAATATAACAATAATTTTCAGCAAGGTTTTTGATATAAATCAATCCAAATTACATCCAAGTGACCTTAAGTTCTTTATTCAACCTCCAAATATCATTTTCAACAATGTCAAACAACACCCACTTCAAAACAGCAAAAAAATCAAATTCACTTGAAACACAATCTTTTTAGATGAATTTTTAACAATCTCCAAGAACTCCTTTTCAAAAATAGTATAACTTTTCAGATATGAAGAAGAAGAAGAAGAAGAAGAAGAAGAAGAAGTTGGAGAGAAGAAGAAGAAGAGAAGAAGAAAGAAAAGGAGGAGGAGTAGAAAAGATAAGAAATAGACTGTATGAGAGATGAAAGAGGTGCTATTGTTTTTTTTTGGATCTTTTTACTTTTAATTATTTACCTTAAACTTTTAATAATTCTAATCTAGCCCCTATGTAAACTTAATCAACCTTGTGAAATAAAAAAAAGAAAAAATAAAAAAAGAAAATGAAATCCCTTATCCTTCATTCCACTCTCAAAGAGGCCTTTTAGCTCATTTTCCCTAGAAGGAATGGCTAAAATGGAAACTTTAGCTAAAAATAAAAAGAATAAATCACGAGAGAAAGTTGGATGAAGACTTGCAAGAGGGCAATCGATAGAGCTAATTAAGTACTTTTTGCTTAGTAATCACATTTGCTCAGTTGCAGAAAATATATGAGTACATCGTCGGAAGATGTATAGATCAGATGCAAATACACTTTGTTAGAGCAGACAAAAGAATAATTTTGCATCATATACAAAACAATGATAATGAGTAGCATTTCAGGAAAAGCATGAAGGAAAAAAAAAAAAAAAGGAGTAATTATCATTGATGTACTAAACTGTGAATGAAGCATCCGTTAAAAAGTTATTGCTTCTTAATGACAAAAAGCCAAAAATTATGTTATCAAGCAAACCTACATTTCAAGCAAAACGCCCATCAGTGCCAAGTAGAATAACTAGCGTAAATCAGATTATTTATACAGAGATCCTACATTTAAAGTCTTTTTGTAAGAGGATATCAGCGTCCTTTACAACATCAACAACAACAATATACACAATGTAATCCCGCTAGTGGGGTATGGGGAGCGTAGTGTGTACGCAGACCTTACCCCTACGTTGGGAGGTAGAGAGGGTGTTTCCGATAGACCCTCGCTCAGGAAAAAGCATATCAAAGCAATATGGAATAGAAATAACAGTGAAGGAGCCACGGCAAAATACTAACGATAGCATGACAAAGCATTCTGAAAAATGGAACAGTAACTATAACAAAATAATACTATAATTGAGGTACAAGACATAACAGATAGTAACAAAAATCTAAGAATAAGAAACTACAAGAATATAATACGATTACTAGTATGCAGGGGCAGATCCACCCTTTAGGGTGAGGATGGCATGGCACCCCCTTGATTAATAATTTTTTTATATACTTATGTTGTAATTTGCTTAAATTAGGTTAAATATTTGATCCTGCCACCCCCAGTCATAAATTAGACAAAAGTGCCACTGCTTGTAGACACAAGTTTGAATCTATCTTGAATATTTTTCGACTCTCGTTTTTCTTTGCGCTTTTTTACTTCCTTTTTACCAGTAATTCCCTTTTTGACCCTCCCAATTTTCTATTTTTTTATATTATTTATATTGGTTTTCCTCTTTTCTATTATTTTATCTGTGATCTCTAGCGAGAACACACAACTAGAAACTTCAAAATCCCTTAAATTAAGCATTTCTCTTAATCTCAAATCTGTGAGTATTTAAATCGAAAAACTTGGGTCTCAATGGGAATTTTGAATTGAGATCAAAATTCATTTTTTTTTTAATAATTTCATTTGTTTATTACTCCCTCCGTCCATGTTTACTTGTCTATATTTGACTTGGGACACTCTTAATAAGTAATAAATAAAATGAGAAATGAATTGGAGTACTTAATAATAAGGGTAAAATAAGTATAAAATGATAAATTACGTCTTTGTTTTTCAAACTATATAACTTACAAGTAAAAGTGGACATATATTTTTAGTATAATGGACAAATAAAAATGGACGGAGGGAGTGTATTATAAAAATTTATGCTATTCTATAATTGTTAAATTCAATTCAAATCACTTTACTACTTAAATTGTGATAGAAATTTCGTAAGCCTTGCTTAGAAAAAGCATGAAATTTATGATTTATTTTTGAGAACTTGTAGTTTATCTAATTCTACATTTACTTATAGAGTATTTACCTATTGAAGAGTTTTTCTTATTTTTCTTATTTTGATTGGTGTGAGTTCCTTATTGAAGATGTTATTTTACTTGTGCAAATTCATTTTTTAATATACATAAGAGATGCAAGTCTCTTCATGAAAATGTTGATTTTACTCTTGTTGTTAATGGGTGTTAATGAGTATGATTCCTTGTTTAAGATGCTAATTATATTCGTTTTTTGATTTTTGAGATGTAATTTTCATATTTACAAATAAAAAAAAAAACCTATTAAGTTGACCTGAATAAACTAAAAAGAGATGGACCCGACCCAAATATACGTTCCTAACAAGATGTACATTGAAGAAAATTGTGACACCCGCCACCTTCAAATTCTAGATCCGCCTCTGCTAGTATGGAAGGATAAAAGAGACAATACTCAACTACCTATTAGCCTTCTACCCTAATCTGTGTCCTCCATAACCTTTTATCTAAGGTCATGTCCTTGGTAAGTTGAAAATCACCTCTCTCAAATACTTCTTCGGCCTACCTCTACCTCTCCCGAAACCATCCATCAGCTTGCTTATATTTCGCAATTCTTTGCAACTTAATAATTACTCCCTCTGTCCCAAGTTATATGACGCACTTGCCATTTTAGTCAGTCCCAAGAAGAATGACACATTTTCTTATTTGACAACAAATTAAATTTTAACTTTACCTTTTACGTTTAACGAGATGATCTATAACCACGCAAATATCTTTGGCTTGTACTGGACCACAAGATTCAAAAGTCTTCCTTCATTTCTTAAACTCCGTGCCCAATCAAATTACATCATATAAATTGGGATAGAGGGAGTAATTGCTTATTGATATGCTAATTCTATCCTATCACTAAGCAACGTTGTAAAAAAAAGGTCATAGGTTACAGAATGTTTCTCATGATTAATTAAGATGACAAATCTTGCTCTTCCTTAAAACGAAAACAGAGGCAAAGCAGAAGGATGATTTTTTTTACCCTGTTGGGGGTGGCAGAGGGTTGGATAGGATAACAACAATATTGTCTTCGTTCGAGAGAACTAGCCTTCAAGTCAAGTTGATGCAGCATATCAGAACGCCAACAATATCAAGCTGTGAGTACCACCAGGGCAATTAATCAACACTCAGCAGACTTTGTATGCGAGCAGCAAAAAACGTCTAGTCACTTAAACTGCCCATCCTGCTCTACGATTATCTGGAAAAAGCTGTAAAACTACCCCAAGTAGTAATCTCTATGTTAGATTTAATTAGCTCAAAACTGGTAGGCTGGGAACCTCAGTCTCTTATAACCCTGGTACATACAGCTTTGAAGGGCTGAGAAGTATATGGTCTCTTCAGCAAACTTATCGGTATTCTCAGAGTTTGTTTGCGGTTCCTCCTGCCCCTTACTAAAATGTTTAAGGTCTTCTCCTCATCAGTCTTGGAAGGGTGTCTCTGCATGTGGCTATCACAGGATCCAGCATTCTCATTTGGAGCGTTACACTTTTGTGAATGATTGTCAGACATGGTAATGTATTCTGAAGCCAATGCGTTACTTGCTCTCACTTTTTCTGATCCAACCTCAGCTATATCATCCAAGGTCTCCACTGCATTTAGTGCTGGAAGATTTACTTCTGCCTTACCCTTGTCTCCAGAGATGAGATCAACAGGCAGGCATGGTACCGGACTCGAGCGATCAGAATTATCAGATGACTCTTTTGTGACCGAAACCAAGGTTGACTCAGTAATTGGTTCAACCACAGGTAGTGAGACAGAAAACTCTATTGGGTGGCAGCCAGACCAAACTGAGCCAGGAACATAATCTGATGCATTAGGAGTCATATTGCATTGCCAAGCATAATGATTGGGACGGAAAGTGGTGCTGTTTACTGGGAATGTAGTTGGAGGTAACATCTGGGGTTGAGAGTAGGGAGGGCACATAAAGGGCAAACAGTGCATCATGTTTGGGGTTGGAGGAGGTGAAGGGTATGACTGATAAGGGGAGGAGCACATTGTGTTGCGCAAGATTGTGGGTGTTCCTGGATGAAGACTCATGTTCATTGGCCAAGCACTCATAGGCAGTGGCACTATGCGAGCAATGGCTGGGAATGGGCTAAACGGTGCCGCTGATGCAGATAACTGTTTATCGGACAGTTCTCGACTATTATCACTTGAATAAGATAATGAAGCTTTTAACTGTGGGTACTCCATGTCTTGTAAGGTAACATTTGAGTTACAACTTGCATCCAAATTGCTTGATGACTCATTTTCACAGAGATCCACTCTGGGAGAATTGTCAGAAATACACATGTTTTGAGTATCGACACCTTTCTCTTCCATTGGACTAACATCAACATGGCTGTTATTAACTGTTGACATGCTTGGACATGTGACCTCTGAAATTTCATCACCTCCCAAATCACTCAACTTAATTCCTTCTTTATGGTCAACTGCAACAAGATGCTGAATGTCCTCCACCTTAATGGATTCTGCATCGCTTCTTATTGGCTCAAAATTTTGTTCCTCTCCAAGTTCCAGAACTTCTTGATTATCAGGAACTTTATCTTCAGAAACTCTATCCTGCAACATAGAGATGGTACCTGGCGGGGCAACTGCTACATCCTTATAGGAAGGAGATTTTCCGAGGCTTACTATGGAACTCCTTTTTGGTATTGGTTCAGCCTCTTTTATTGCAGAAACTTGTTTCTTCTCCATTGAAGAACCTAATAACTCACCTCCAGTTCTAGAGTTCTCAGCAACAACATCTCCAACATATGATGACACAGACTTGACCCGATATGTTATAGCTTTTGCAACTTTTCGACCAAGTTTGGTACTGGGAGATGGACTCTTTGCTACATAGTAATCCGCATTATTTCCTTCTGATGTTGTCTTTTTCTTTAAGACAAAATATCTACCAGCTTGATAGTTATTCTTCAATCTAGCATGACCAACTTCGGAAACTGAGTCTTTTTTCTGGTAATCAATGACCTTGCTGACGGCTTGCCACCTCTGTCTTAGTTTTCGGTCATAAATACCAACTGATCTTGGTCTCTGTACTGGC
Organism: Lycium ferocissimum; assembly: GCF_029784015.1. Taxonomy (NCBI): domain Eukaryota; kingdom Viridiplantae; phylum Streptophyta; class Magnoliopsida; order Solanales; family Solanaceae; genus Lycium; species Lycium ferocissimum. The sequence goes on along the minus strand of NC_081349.1, from coordinate 45,329,390 downwards.
TGCCATCCATCATCTGCTTCGGCATAAGCTTCAGATAAGACAGCACTGTTAACACACTTCTCCAATGAAGCGTCCTCCACCAAGGGTCTAGGTTCAATGTGTTTTTTGTTCTCCGAAATTCTTCGATCTGCATTCTGATTGGACTCAACTATTGTATCAAAGGGTTCCACATGTGTCTGGGAATTACTATCATCTTTAAAAATTAGCTTCTGATCATCTTGCTCCACTTTCAGGACTTCTTTAGGACTGTCAGAGTTTGCTGTGGCACAATTGGTCAGATCAGATTTTCCCTTTACCTGAGAAATAAAAGCATGAAGTATAAGGAGGGAAGAAGCATTAAGGGAGGCTTATACTAGGCAAGCCTCAAGTTTCAAGCTAAATCTACTTTCAGATAAATGTGGAACAAGCAAACAGTAAGAGTCCCTGAAATGTAAAAGATAAAATAAGGTAAATTTTGAATTTCAGTGCAACATGTTTGCATTAACATATAACAGGAAGGCCTACAGACCTTTGGAAGCTTGAAACATATATCGAAGCATCTACCTGGAACCAAAGTTTCCTTTTAAATCAAAGTGTTTCACTTATCGGTCTTGTGCTGGCATTATGGACGGTAGACCTTCCCAACAAATCAGCACAAGCTAGAATTTGAATTTCTCAGTTTATGCTCATCTATTACATCCTCCAGCCATTTCACTTACTCGAAGTTTAATACGATAATTAGACTTATGTATCATATTATTGGTAGTGGAAGAAAATATTGAAGTATTCGTTGAAGGTTTGATAGAGATCATATAAAAACTAAAAAAATTGAATTGTTAAACGAATTTGAGATGAAACACGTGAGTGTTGCATAGTAAAATTTCTTAGTGAAATCGCATTACAATTTTATGAAACATCCTAAATGGAAAGAATATCATATAAATTGGATGGAGGAGCAACAAACATAATTGCATTGCATTAACATTTTTCTTTGACAAAAATATAAGAGTAACATAATTGTGTTGCATTAACCTTTTTCTTTGATAAAGACCATATTTGCATTAGCATATACAACTTTGTCCCAGATTATATTCATTTATCCCTTCATGCTGAAATATTTGAAACATATAAGAAGAAAATATCTATATAAAGACATCATGAGCATCCTGTACCTTTGAGACAAAGCCTTTTCTTTTTGCTAGAATAGCATCTCTCCCTTTGGCATCAGAACTAGGATTGATATAGTCGAGCAAATCCGACACACTGTCCAGTAAGATAGCATGTCATAACAAGATCAAAACCAAAGTGTTTCACTTATCGGTCTCTAGTATAGCTATGCCAAAGCATTCTTTTGAAAAAGTTATTGTGCATGTAAGTAATGCAAATTATAAGATTGGCATAAAGCATTCTTTTGAAAAAGTTATTGTGCATGTAAGTAATGCAAATTACAAGATCATCATGTAACATCTGAGATTTTACGTTGATGACATAGACCATTGTCACTTCCTAAACAAATTCATAGTCAAACGACTCAGACTCTCAAAGCAAGCAAAATATACCACATAGAATGTCATATCAAACTCAAATGTAAGTAGGTGGATTGAAGGTGTTAAAGAAACATGGACCTAGGACCTAACTTAACCCCAAGAGTTAGCTCATAATGTGAGGATCATTCAAAATGGTACAGAGAAACTACAACTCATATCCTCAATCAGTGAGATTCTAACATTCCCCTACCCGGCACAGCCAGAACTAGACATCTAAAACGTGAATAACATAACATGGAGCCTAATATAGAGTAACCTAACGATGGGTCTAGCTTTCATACCATGTTCAATAACTGGACCTTTGGTCTAAATAAATCCGAAAAGCTGGCTCATGATGTCAGAATTGGCCAAGACCATATGAAGAGACTAATTGCATCTTCAGTCAACATGTGACTCTAACAATAGGGCTCTGATTTAACAAAAGAACCAACAAATCTTACGCGTAAGTTAGAAGAAAGTAGCATAACATATCCTCAAAAGTTTTTAAGAAGAAGGACATAAAGGAATGCCAAGCATAATGATCATCTAAACAATGGGAACTCAAGCCCTCAAGTTATGAAATCACCTAGCCATCTAATTAGAGGTAAAACATAAATTGAGACTAAAATTATACTTTGCTGATTAAGTCTAACAGTATCCAATCCAAGTGAAATTAAGAAAGTAAAAGTGCTTATATACCTCAAATGGCCCTTGCTGGCTATTGATGCGTCTGGCTTCCTAGTTCCATTTCGAGCAGCTTTTTGCTGTTCAACAGCCTTGGACTCAAAATATTCAAGCCAAGCAGCAGCATCCTGCAGCATTCAGTTATAAGATCACAACAAATAAACTCGGTTGGGTTAAAGCAAGCAAGCAATAGAAATTGCCTTAAAGAACTTTATCATGTTTCAGCAGTCTCATCGCTCAACTCCGTTACTTAAATGCCAGCATATGAAAGGAGCCACAGAAAGACTATCTACCTAATTACGTGCATGCTTACAGTAGGTTATCCTTATGAAACTTTGAGAACATATTTTTTAATCAAATTGGACTGTTATTTGTCATTGTTATTGGCTAAATAAAAAGTAAAAGTAAAAGAAAAATATTCAAGTGGTAAAGTGCCAGAAAATTTGATTATACTGGGCTTGATGTTGTTGTTGTTGAAAGTCCCAGAAAATGTAATTGTTCATGTAGCACTTCTCTGAGAAGAGAGGGAGTCTGTTTGTGTTTGTATCCTTGTGCATGAGACAGAAGGTACCTGTGTGCGAAGGTCATCTGGACCAAGCTTCGCTTTGAGTATCTGCAAGGTTGTTTGCTCATGTTGAACACTCAAAGGATAAGCTTCCATCAAAGAGAGAGCAATTGCTATAGCATGGTAACTTGCAGCAGTCTGGTAAGACAAAGCATAGCAGATTAGAGAGATGCAGGCACGGATTTGAGCATTTGGATATACTTTTTTTCCAGGTTCAGCAGTGTAGAACACGTCTAATTGTGGTTTAATAAAGACAGTTCCCCAGAAGTGCTGGTTTGAGCACTACTAGATCCCAATTTCACACGGTCATCAAGTTCAAAAAATTAAAGCACCATGCTCTAAAGCTTGAATGAAAGATATATAGAGATTTATTTTAGTTACATGGTCAAAGACATAAATAATGTTGAAATGTGAACCTTGACTTGGAAGAAGAAAACTTTTTGATTTATGTGATACATGAATTTAGTTAGTTCATGTATTTGGATATCAGTGTAAGGATACATGTATTGTTCGACACATGTATTTGAGAAAAAAGGAGGATGAATAGAAGCTGCATTGTGCCGATTAAGGCCAGTTTATCCAGATATGTACAGATGTAGTCGGGAAGTTGTGAATGCTAAAACCAAAAGAAAAATACTCATTACATCAGCCAACGAGAACCTGAATATGGTCAGGGCCGAGTAACCTTTGGTTGCACTTCAGAGCTTTATGTAGATATCTGAGGGCAACATGCACATTACCAAGCCCTTCCTCCATCATAGCCACATTTATATATGTTGCCGCAGTGTTTGGATGTGAGGGGCCACATGTGAGATGCAACAGATAAAGAGCTCGCTTTACATACCTGGATAATGGAAGGTAAGTTGGCCATAAGATACTAAAATTACACCATAAATGATTGCAAGTTGCACAGGATTTAAGTTGAAAGGGCAAGGAGCAGATATGGTTGGTTCAAATCTTTGTATCATAGAGTACAAGAAAGGTGCACAGTTAGTGTTTGTTTAGTTCCTAATAAAATAAAAGGTTGTCTACATAATATAACACATTATGTCAACTATGCAATTTTGTAATTTGAATTGTGTCTCAAGATCATATTCTCACCAAGTTTCGAGCTATTATATCCATCTCACTAGCTGTCAACTGTGCAATTTTGTTAGTTTAATTGTGTCTGAAGATCATATTATCTACCAAGTTTCCAGTTGTTATATCCATATAACTAGCTTGACTCCAAACAGGTGTTATTTTCACCTTCCCACTAGTAATACTCATGTTTTATAAAATGGACCTTGGGTCTAACTCAAACCTCAAAAGATAGCTCATTAAGTGAGGATTGGTCAAGATCATATAAGGATACAGCAGCCATTTCCCTCATCAAAACGGGACAACTTTAACGCCCCCGTATGCCCAAGTTGGACATCTAGAGTGTCGACAACATAAATGTTTCCCACCATTGGGTAACCAAGAGTTGGGATGGGTTTGGTAACACACATCACATATGGATGCGATTTCTTTTTTAATTCTTCCTTTTATAACTGTCACCTGCACAAAATTTTTGAACAACTAGACATCTTAGAGAAACTACATACTTGAGAGCCAACTCTGTCTGTTGAAGTCGGTAATAGAAAACTGCAAGATCCCCGTAACTTTTCATGCTATCTGGGTGATCCAGCCCGAACTCCCTTTCATTGATGTCCAGGGCTTTTTGCTGATAGACAGTTGCCTGTCATGTAAACACTAGTATTAACATACTAGAACAGTGTAAAAGGACGAGACGCCATATATTTCAGTAGGAAGGAAAAAGCATGAATTTAGGCCTAATCTAATGAGTCTTTAAGAATACCTGATTAAAATCACCAGTGTGATACAAAACAACAGCTAGAAGGCTATATGCTCCGGCTGTCATTCGATGGTAGGGACCACATACTGCGACCAGCTTAGCAAGAGCCTGAAAGCACAATAAATTGACTACTGACCAAACGGTGTACACAAATCTAATTGTTTATTACCAAAACTTTGGTCTTTCTTCTTTTGTCAATCTCTTTTATTAATCATCTATGCATGCTTAAAGACAATAATAAGCTACATAACATCGAAGGTTTCTTTTCTTTTTGACGGGAGAATGTAATACGAGGATATTTTCTTTTTTCCTATCTTGGATATTAGTTACCTGAGTCCCATAGCTGACAGCATCTTCGAGTTTTCCCTTATCCAAAGCTGTCTTAGATGATTCCAAAAGCTGTCGTCCATCTGCGGAAGAGCAAGCAGCTTGCTGCAGAGGATAAAACACACAGATCCAATGGGAAGTGGGAAAAATTTTGTGACTCGCAAAAAAAGGAAAAAAGAAAAATTCAATAGGAGACCCGAATTATCTCATCTGATAGCAGGGTTTGCATTATCACCTTATGCACAGGTACTAGGCTGACAATGTCTTCTTTTCTAAACGGATTCGGAGAATTTATATCATAATCTCTTGGAACAAGTTCAATTCCCACCTAGAACAGACAAAAGTATACTCTTCACTGCTCTTTTCCTTTGGACAATACGATATATACTATATAGAACAAATCGTGAAAAGATGAATCAAATGGAAAACCAAATCGCACAGGGTATGCACCAACAACCCGCACTAAATCGACAAAATAGGTGACAATGTGACATACAACAAATAATGTGCCTACTCGTATTGATTAAAGAACAGGTCAAACTAGTTAATAGTTATTTGGTTCTACCACCAATTTAACAAACATTTTTCTCAAGTATCATAGTTGGTGATAATTCTAACTACTTGATACATCTTACTAATAATGTTAGATAGTCAAGATGTAAATTCGTTTGTAGTTCCTACCATAAGTATTGGTATTTCCTGACAAAAAAAGCATATGTTCCTTGATCTTTAAAACATTCCATAAAATTCTGTGCATCTTACTAACCATCAAATGCAACAACATAACTATACATGTTTGATGTATACAAACGAAATGAGTATTCCTGCTTTTCCTTGGCTTTGATCACAAAACTGAAGTTCGTCATTGCTAGAAACACTTCCCTTTTTTCACTCGGACAGTATTTATCAACCCAAACACAAGAGCATGCATAATGCAAAGAATTGTGTTCATTCCTAACGGTCCATTACACAAATTTGAAATACCTTATGGCATAAACCATGAAGAATTGTGAATTTCCTCAGATCCTTGTAATTTAAGCTGCCAGTCTCCCATTCATATCGATTCTTCAAAAATAACTCCAGCCATCTCCACATGAATGGGTCAATGCCATGATGTTCATTTGGTTCATCATTTTCAGGAAACCCAAGCATCATATTTAAGGTAGCAGCAATTACTGCAGACAGATCCTCAATCTCAATGACTGAAGCGATAACAGCTTGTAGAATATGTTTAAAAGCTCTTATTATCATCTCATGTATGCATAGAGATCGCACATGAGATAACTTCTCTGAAAGTTTTACCTGCCGAAAAGATAACAAATAGCAATGGTTCATACAAAGAATAATGAGAATAATATTTTCTCACAGTTGCATACACATTCATAGTGATCTCCTACCAGATCAATGTAGAATGATCTCCTACCAGATCAATGTAGAGGCAGCATTTAAGAGATGACGAATGTGAAGTTCAAAGTTCAGATTATCTTCGATGCGTTCCAATGTAGTAATAAATTTGCAACGTCATTAAACGAGTCTTGTGGCACTTTAATTTCTTATGCATACTAGAATGATAACTGGGATACCAATATAGGTCTTTGAACAGCAGTCCAGACATTCAAGAGTTTATACAATATCAAAAGAAGATAGTTTACACATAAGGGTTCTTTATGAACGGCATAAAACAAACTTCTTAGTAAATCAGATAGAAAAAGTGGAATTTATTTTTTCTTGGCATTTAGATAAAAACCAGAATATCATAGAGATGCTACAGCCTACCGATGTACAAGAAGTTCCAAAGGATATAAAAATCAAAATGATCACAGACTTACAACTTGTCCAAGCGAACGCATACGCAGACCTCTGGTATGCATGAAATCAGTTAAGGTTCGACCATCAACTGGTGAGAGTTCCAGAGAACCAAAGTCCGCAACCTGTAGTACATTTATTAATTAAGACACAAGCAAGAGACCAATTTTTTGCAGAAATTGATCTCTATACAGTACATTTTTTCTTTATAATGCACCTCTATAAGGTAATAAATTGCATGTTACCAATTTTGGAAGGGCAACTTCATTGTAGTACTTCTGTGACATCTCAATCAGCTCTTCCACAGACTATCAAACCAAAGAGTGTGTTAGAAGACATACTTCAACTAAATTCATCTTGTAACCTGTCAATAAACATTTTTTGATGAAGTAACCTGTCAATAAATAATTAAGACTTGCTAGTTGCCACCTTAAGGTGAAGTCCGGTCTCTGACTCTTTCAGACGAGTAAAACCATCATCAGACAACAGTGACTTCAGTATGAGCTGATTTTGATTGGGATCAGTCTCACATTGAGAATCCCCAGATGGCAAGACAACTTTTTCTGATCTCCCATCTACACTATCTGCAACAGATTTGAAGCTTTCAGACTGGAGTTTGTTCTGCTTTCTGTTCTTAAGGGATTTAAGATGGATTCCAAGTCCCTCAACCTTGATCTCATTTTTTGTCTTTTTTGTATGAGCTTTTTTATCTTTCTCTGATTTCTTTAGATCCTGTAAGTGCTGTATCCAGCACGCTCCAAGTTCCCATCTGATGAAAGAGTCACCTTCTATATTCTGTTCTTGAAGCTTGAGAAGACTCTCTTCTACTATTCTCTTGACAAATGTCCGAGAGGGATTGATCTCTTCGGATTCTGAGGATTTTGAATGCATTACTTTGTTGTCATTTTTCTCATGAAGCAGAAACCTTAAACTGCAAGATATAATGTTAAAGGAGGAAGTTTAGATAATAACGGACTTGAGAAGATCAAGGGAACAACAGCCACACTAGCAAATTGTCCTAGAAATATCAGAATCAGTGGTTGGTTTATTACCAGACTGCAACTAGTTAGAGAAAAACCATAATAAATCTTTAGTAAAGGATAAATAACCTGACAGGGGTTAGGGGGTCCTAAACATCCAAGATAATACAGAATTAAATATTTAGAAAATTCAGGGAACTTGCATAATATTTTCCATGTTTTCAAAAGTTTTAGAATGACTGCTGGAAGTTAAGATCATAATCATGGCTCTTAAGTTTTATCAAGTCAGTCTAACGTTGAAGATGGAGTCATCCCTAACCTCCCCCCTTCTCCCTTTGTTGTTTTGGCACTATACTCAAAAGATCACAAATGCAAAGAAAGAGGTATAAGGTCTTTCCAATATCAATTTTTTTTTTTGCATCAGCTAATATCTGTAAATTTCTGGTGATCACTTAAGCGTCCCCGAGGGCATATCTTTGACATATATATTTAGCTATCAGAATGCAGTGCTCTTCTGACATGCCATCTTGTAATTAGCTCTAGTTGAATTCATTTTCTCCGGTATAATTTCTGCCTCCTAAAATTTCTCTTCTTTAAGTGATTGAGCATACAGATTTATTGAACTTGATATTTCTTTCTGTCAGTAAGTGTAATATAGCTTTATTGTTTGTTTTAACTTATCTTTTAAAAAAAAAAGAATGAAAAAAGAGACCTATATCTTCTGTTTCATGAAACCACCATGGAAGATCAACTAATGCATACTTTGGCTCTGTAATGCATACTTACTAGAAAATTCACAATCTTCTTCTGAGAAACACGTAATACCTGTTGATAGTAAGGGCATTTGCACCACCATCAGGCTGATCAGCAAGTTCAATGCTTTCCGATGGAGATCCCACTTTGTCACTAGCTTTCCTTTGAACTTTTACAGTCGCAATATAACCACAATGCCGTACATTCAAAACACCTAAAGTGGCAATATCCTGAACTCAAAGTCCAGCAATTTTCATTTTAACAAAATGCAAGGCTTCAGACATTAAACAGTAGATCAACATCATTCTCTTTAGTAATTACTTACATGGGCAGCAGTATTTTCATCAGCAGTAATCCCCTTGAGTAGATATCTTTCAATCAGATTTTTCTTAGCTATTCCAGTTGCTTGAAATCCATCAATTTTGGTATCGATTTTGCAGCTAGCATCGGACACATCTTTGATGACAGATATGCTCAAGTCCCCAACTCTCTCATTATAAATGATTTCTCTGTTTGCATCAGAATGAGCTGGTTTAACTTTCTCCATTACATGTCGCACAGCTGAGATGGCCTGAAAAATCGCAACATCAACAAATAAACTATGAAGAAGAAAAACCCTTCTATCTCGAACCTGCCTCTCCTCTACTGTTTTACAAGGCATAGATGCAACAAACAAAAGTTCACTCGCATAAGGTAATAAATCACTTTTCCCATCTCGGCCTAGACCACCTCCATTTCCTCCCCACTTTTCATCTTCCACAGGCAGAGATGGAAAGATTGATGGCATCTGTGCAGCCACAGGGGGAATAAGCCATGTGTTGGCTCTGAGACCATAAGGAAGATTCCCAAACTGTAGCAAAAAGAAAAACAATTACATCCTTTGCGTACATGAGGGTCTCAAATAGAAGAGGATATCTTTTTCGCTATAAGCACTCGTGAATTTAATGTGGTTAAAAATATTGATGGCACCTTGTTACGCTCCAAAAATGCTTTCATGAGCTCATCGTAGGCCTGAAAGGAGGAATCACCTATGTTAAGAGTTCAGCGAGTACATATTCTGGCAAGCAAATGCTCACACTTAAACTGAAGAAGAAAACACTATCTGCCTAACTCACATTGTCAAATGCCCTGCTTAATTGTCTCAACAAATCCACAATATTGTGACAAAGTATCCCATGCTTTCCAATGTTATGAAAACCTTTTCTGCAGGCTTCAACAAAAACCAACTTCCCGTTACAGAGTTTCACCTGCAAACAGTTAGAGATGCCATTAATGGATTATTTCATGGTTAAAACACATCTGAAAGTTTACATTAAAAACCATATCTGAAATCGCATTAGTCAAATTATTGGAAAAGGGAACAGAAAGAATCTAGTTAGAAAGAAGCTTACTTCAAGTGAGAAAAGATAATTATTTGGTAAAACTTCATCAGCTTTTCTTGTTCCCCGTCTTATAACTGCAATAATTGTGGTTAATTTAGTTAGTGCACAGCTCCAATAAAGCAAGGAGTCACCTGTGATGATCAGAAATGAATGCCCTCCCTAAGAGAAAAAGATGAAAGGCAGATCTTAAAAGGGATAATTTGCCATCTAGTTATTTTTTATGTCCTTTCTCCAACATGTATCAGACGAGAGGTAAAGAAACTTGGTGCCTATTAGGATTGCTCACTACACAATTAAATCTTGGTTGAGTTCTAAGATTAAGGAACATATATAGAGTTACAGGAATTAATTTTTTAGAGATTTGTCAAAGTGAAGATATTGAACTTATAATATGAGAAGGAAAAAGAATATAAACATCAACTGAGATGCGAAGAGTCACACACACAAAAATATAGATAAAGATGTTTTAACAGATTTTGATCAGTAAATACAGATATAGTATCTTCAGCAGACCTTTACTTGCATTATATATTTAGCCTTAGGCATTAAATTGCATACCAAAGACAAAGATCAATCTTTTCTACTATAGGTTATGTCATATTGCTCAGGTGATTATTTCTTTTCTATTAACATTTCTACATTTTTATGGGTACTGCCCAAAATTATGGAGTAAAAAGAATAATTTGCTTTTGTAATGGCATACAAAGTTCAAGCGACAACCTTTCAAGGTACTTCATCGTGCGAAAATTGGCACTGACCAAATAAAAAATAAAATACGCGCACCTGATGTTTACACCAAGATTAGTTAATCTAATCTAGCACTCAATGTTAAGTAGTTACAAAAGGATTATTTATATGGTTAACATCCAACATGTTTAGAGAAAATACTTTTTTAAAGTGGTTAAACATTCATTTTTATGGTTTATGATTTAACATCACTTGGTTTTTCATTCATCATGAAATTTACGAAAAGTATTTTGAGAATGGTAATAATAAAATTTATGACAAATTTTAATTTCTTAAAGTATTTTATTCTAATATTTAAAGTCAATTATTTTATGCAGGAGTTAGCTATGCCAACTGCCAAGTATAGTTATTCATGTATTAGTTATTCGATCTTCTATCCTGCATAAAATAATACATGAATTCCCTCATAACTTATACATGTAGTAGTTATGTAGGTTTCTAAATTTCACCTTATCAGGAGTGTTGAATTTTATACACATAAAAAGAATGCTACCAAACATGGTACTACGCCCTCCGTTTTAATTTGTTTGTCTGGTTTTGACTTGATCCGAAGTTAAGAAAGTAAAGAAGATTTTTGAATATTGTTGTCTTAAATTAAAAATATCTGTATAATGTATCCTAATGACCTTTAATCTTGTGGTCTTGAACATGTCATTTGAAAAGTTGGAACTAAAGTTGCCAAAAAAGGAAAGAGACAGTGTTTCTGAAACGGACTAAAAAGAAAAGTAAGACAAACAAATTGAAACAAAAGAAATATTATTTATGCAGGATTTAATACATGAATAACTTAACTCCTAACAAGCTATGAAACAACGACCTTAGTAATGTAAAACAATCATGTAGTTAGGAAACAAAATTTAACTCCTCAAATATAATGATAATGCTGAATAACATAGAATTGTATATTCGTTTATTTGCAGAAGCAATGCGCTTTTCGAAAATGTACAAGCAGATGATACCGATAGAATTGACTAGAGAGAAAAGAGAAGTTAATTTGTTTACTTAACTAAAATATTTTATCCCACAAAGTCACTTAATTTTGGTTTGTAACACGAAAGTCAATTATTTCCATTTCATCAACAAAGTCGCTCAATTATTTCCATTTCATCTATAAAGTCACTCAACTATTGCTATTTCACAATTTGTTGACAAAATGACACTAGTTGAGTGTTTTTTTTTTTTAATTACAAAATAAAGTTGAGTAACTTTGTGAAGATAAAAATTGTTAGTTGAGTAACAAATTAAGTTGAAAAAAAAGAGGGAAAGTAAGAAGTTTTACAGTGAAGAGGTGACGTGAGATGAGAAAGGGAGAAGAACTCGTAGAAGCTACCAATCTTCGGACTACTCATTTCTCCATCTTCATCCACCGCCGACGGTGAAGGAGATTGTTTGTATTTGCTGTTTCTTCGTGGCTTACTACTCGATTTCTTAACGCTCTTAGTAGTGTCATGATGCGTAGTAGAAGAATTATTATTGCCATTTGACGGCCCAAAACACGTCGTACAGCCGATGATGTCCAGCAGTCGTTTAATGTGACTCGTTGCGCTCTCTTCGTCGTACTCCTCTGCAAAAAGAATTAGTAATCAAAAAGCTTGACGATAAAATTGGGTCACTGCGTGAAATTTGTAGTATTGTCACCTTCTGCAAGTGTGAGGACGCATGGCTTCAGTGCCGAAACGTCCACGCTGTCTTTTAATCGTGGGCCCCTTACCTGTTTAAATGGTAATGTCAAAACTAGAGGGGTTAAATTATCGTGTACTCTCTCTGTCCGTTTTTACTTGTCATGTTTTGCTTCTCGAGAGTCAATTTGACTAATCTTTGGAGCTAAATTAAATTAGATTAATTTAATATTTAAAAATTAAAATTTAGATATTCGGAAACTATACTAAAAATACTATAATTTGCAATTCTTCTCATATTAATATAATGAAAAAATACATCTTAAAATATTGGTCAAAGTCTATGCAGATTGACTCTCGAAAAGCAAAACGTGATAAGTAAAAGTGAACGGAGGGAGTAAATTCAAAGGGTTTGACCATGAAAAATGTGAAATTTAAAAAAAGTAATTTTTGTTTTCAAAGCAAAAAATGATACTTTAGAAATTGGAGTTGTGTTTGGACATTAATATACTTTGGAGTTATTATTCACTTTTTGTGAGTGCTTTAGAGTGAGAATAAATGAAATCAACTTTTTGGTGTTTTTAAATTCCGAAAAAAAAGTGAAAAATATTCATTGTCAAACAGCCACTTTAGTTTATGAAATGAGTAAATCTCTACATTTAGGTACTGTATAAATATACTACAGTATTTTTTTTTTTTTGGCCTAACCATTTAAGAAAATTATAGTTTCAAAAGATATTGATCAACTCCTTAAATAATACTGTATTTTTTTCAGTATAAAAGCAAGTCGAACACCGTAATTTCTGAGTTCAACTCCTACTGTCCCCTCTATGCTTTTCCCTCGCCTCATTTCCATTTTGTAAATTGTAATAATTTCCCTTTTAAAGCATGGATCACCATAACTTCCGCAAAAGGAAAGGAAAAGATGAAAAAAGGTATTTTTTTTTTTAATAAAAAAGAAGAAGAAGAGAGAAGTCAAGTTGGAAATAGAAAAAAGTCAAGAGTAGAACGTGGATTTTCGATTTTTTTTTTTTTTTTTTTTTTTGATTTTGTGCATAAGGTGAAAAGTTTATATTTATATATACATGGACAAATGGTTTTCTTCACATTTCTCGTTTTTTATTTTGGGTGCGATTAGTGAAAAGGGGAAAAAGATACTACAAACTTGTTGGCATGCAGAATCGGAATTTGGTCCTTGCGGCCTTACCTCATGTGATAATGAAAAATTGGTAATATTACACGTTGTTGTGTTCACCGATAGTAATCGACGAACATCAATGATTCTATCAGTCGATATTCCCTGCCAAAGCAAAAAAAGAAGGATTAATAAATTAAATATGGATAATAAGGTGGTCAATTTGGAAGAAATTGTAAAAATCATGTAGTATCAATTATTTTCTCGAATTGTGTAACAAATGCTGCAAACACAAACGTGTCAGTATCACTTTATGAATATATATTGAGGTTACAGCTATATTTCCTCAAATCAATTTGTAGCGTGTAGGCTTTTTTATTTCTGTACTACTTCAACAAGTTATTTTAACGAAATGACCAACTGCTACTTTGCAAAGTAGATGAACTTTTAGCCCATTCTTTCCTCAAATATTTCAAATAATGATTCAGTGTTAATTCATAACTTTGTCTTACAGAAATTACAAACCTTTAGAATAATATGAGTATCGTCTGGAAGGTTTACTGTTATATCCATAACAACCGGCCGAAGAACTGCAAAGCAAACAAAATTTCAAAAACAAAAATTAACAAGATGATTATAGTAGAATTTTCGTCTTTGAAAATATGAAACTTAATTGAATGTTCTCAGCTCCCAAAAGGTAACAAAAAATAAAATAAAAAATAATACCCTTCTCTTCTTTCTTCTTCTTGTCTCCTTTTGTCTTGCCACGACCATTCTTATTGGGTGCCATTTTCCAACTAAACCTGAAATTACTTCAAATTCTTGAAGCGTTGTTCCTCCCTAAAGGAAAATCATATGCACATCAATCTCTCGTAGCCAATGTGGGAACCGAAAAAATTAAAAATATCGAACATATGACATAAGCAGTTTTTGATTCACTTTTGTCAATACAAGAAGATTCAAAAGACGATTTTTTTTTTTTTAATCCTATTCGCCTCGTATAATTGTATAACTAAGGGAATTTAGTTGAACCCCTTCCTTGGTTGTTGCTTCGCCACTACTCGTAGCACTCTTTAATTCAATAGAAGAAACATCAAACACAAGTAAAGAACTGAAATATTTTGGGATAGGTGTATATTTGGTATATGCACCTGATGTGGATAAGTTCATTATTTGGGAGTTCAAATTACTTCCCGCTTATTATTTGCCCAAAAGGAATGCTAGCCCAGATTCCTACCAATTCTATCAATGCTTTTTCCTTTCTTTAGTTCTCTTTTTTATCCTTTTCTTTTGTCTCCTCTTTTGTTTGTTCTCTCGAACTTTGGAATCTTAAATTCTTCCTCTTTAGAATTAGAAAGAAGAAAGGAACTGAGACGAATAGAATGCAATAGAAACAAAGATATAGGAAACGGGTTATCTACTCTTAAGCATATTATAATTCTTACCAAAAAAACAGATTAATTGTTTTGGAGTGGAAGCAAGCAAGTAGCTGAGAATTATACCTGAGAAGAAAGCAAGAAGAATACAGAGAAGGGCGTTTAATTAGTGTTTGTTCCTTCAGTTCAATAAAATGAAGTTGCACACTGCTATAAAAGTAGTGTTGTATGATTATGTATATATATGATAGGTTAAAGTGTTTAGAGTGGAAATGTATTATGCAAGAAATTCTCAAGTAGGGAGAAAGAAAGAAGAAGATCTAGTAGAAAGGAGGCAAATTAGTGGGGACTATAGTGAGAAATGAGAGGGTGATAAGAAATGAAGGGTGGAGATTTAAGAGTCAGAAGTTTTAATGACATTTTATGGCAGTTTCTGCATCACTTTTTAGACACTATGATTTTCATTCAGAGCATATTTGCATAAAGTTATTTTCATATGTATATCAAAGTTGGAACAAAAAATCAAAATTGACTGTCCAATTCAATATATAGATGGATTTCACCCATTTCTAAAAGGGAAAAAGGCCCAAAAATTCCTTTTTTTTTTTAACCCCTCCCCTCAGGAGCTTCTTTCTTTTCATTCCCTTGGTGACTTGAACCCACAATCTTCGGGTTGGAGCAACCCCTCTTGTCCAAAAATTCCTCTAAACTAGAGGAAGTAGAGCAATTTATCATCAGTCTGTTTTTGGCACATAAATGTTAGTCAAATGGGGTAGATGTGCACTTGAACTATTAGAAATGGAACAACAATGTCATTTGTTTGTTTTTGACACAATAATATCCTTCTCGTTAGTCAAGTAGAGCAGATATGTCCTTTTCCACTTACCTATTACACATCAGATGTAAATTATCATTAAATAATAGTATTTCTTTTGATAAGTTGAAAATTCAGGTTGTAAAAAAATAATTGCAGTGACAATATAACATAATTAGTGAACTACACTAAAATGATAACTTCAGTAACAATATTGTAACAAAATTAGTGAAGCAACGGGTTCAGCTGAAATTTTTGAAATTTAAGAGTTCATCTGAAATTTTGAACTTTTGGATTGATTCTATATATCTAGATGGATTTATGTTAAAATTAATTCAGTAATTAAGGTCTTCTCTCCTCAATAGGACTGAGAGAGGGAAGACAACTGAAGCCCACCAAAGGGCCAAAAGCACAACAGGCCTATTCATCATTAAAGCAAGTCCAAGCTAATACAAAAATAACCTCATTGTCATGGGATTCGTTTCATTACTCCTCAAGATAACTAGTCTGCACATTAAGATCTGCAGCACCTATTTATTTAGGAGCTGAAATTGAATTATTTTTCTTCAATTTGAAAGAGGTTAAGCTGAAAATTAAATCTTTCGGTTGAAGAGTTCAACCTTCATGGATATTTATGAGAAATGGTAGAGGAGATACGTCCACGGCTGCTTACCAGTGGTTTTGGTTTAACACACTAATTGTGTTACATAGTTAGTGTGATTATTATTTTGATTTAGTTCATTAACTATATTATATTGGTATTGAGATTATTCTTTTTCAACCTGAATTTACAAATCAGCCAAAAAAAAAAAAAAAAAAAATTTATACTAATTACATATGCTATAAGTTTGTTAGTGGAGAAAGTCCTATCTACTCCTCTGGCTAATTGCACTAAAGACATTTTTCTACCAAAAAACAAATGAAAGACATAAGTGCTCTATCTTCAATAATTTAAGAACATATTTGCTCTACTTAATTGACAATAATAGTATCTTCGTGCTAAAAATAAACACGATAACATAAATTTATTCAATAATTCAAGAGCATTTTGACCCTTTTCCGCTATCCAATTCCAAGGGATAGACAGCTTGATGGACATTCAATTGGACTTGCGTTAATCGTCTTTATCAGTAACCAGCCAATTCATCCTGGCCGTTCATGTTGACATCGGTCTACTTATTTTTAGTACTACAATGGAATAAGTTAAAATCACACTATTGTGGAAATTAAAATAGGAAAAGTGATAGGCGAAAACCAAGTGCCAAAAAAAAAAAAAAAAAAAATTGTAAGCCACAATCAGAGCAAGAAAAGTACTATATATTGTAAGCCACAATGAAATGTCATCCCTTCTTTAATAAACTTACTCTCTCCATTCATTTTTACACTACGGGAAAGAAGACATTTGACAACAAATTTTTTGTTCACGTAGATAGATTATTATAAAAAAAATCTTTTTTTGCAATAAACATTTTTTTTTGTTGTTGCGTAAACTTTTCCCATCTTATTAAACGACGTGCAACAACTTTTTTGTTATCGCTTAAAAGTAATTTTTGCAATAATATCAATCTTGTAAATAAAATTAAATTGTTTGGCAACAAAAAAGTTCATTTTTAAAAGATTCATCATATATGCCGACAATAAAACTAATTAGTTGTTGCCAAATACTAAATTTTGCCAACTATATTATTTTTGTTCTTAAAAAAGAACTGTTTTACATCTTTTCTTGTAGTGTTACTTGTCCATTATTGACTTTGCACGCCTTTTAAGAATTGATAAATGAAGTATATATTTTACTGTAATACCCATATTAATTGGTGTATAGTCTTAATAAACTTAGGAAATAATTTGTAAATAGTTACTAATATTAAGGGTAAAATAAGAAAAAAAAGTTTTCTTTCTCTTGATATGCTAAAGTGGACAAGTAAAACTGAAATATATTTTCAATATAGTGGACAAGTAAGAATGAATGGAGAGAGTTAGGACTAATAATTATAAGCCCAATTGTAGTGTTTCTAACCGATTAATTTACCGGCTAATGTTACCAATGTTTAACAGAAAGAAGTACTGTAAGGTTGATACTATTGAGGTAACATATAATGATGACAGCAAATTTTATGAGCTTTTAAGTTGTGTGCATATTCCATATAATTATTTGGTGAATATTGTGTCGAAACAGCTTCAATACCCGAGAACCTAAATAAGATATATTCCAAAAAAAAAAAAAAGAAAAAAAAAAAGCTTTTTAGATAAAAGAGAGAGAAAATAATACCTTTGCGTTAAATATGTTACAATTGTGAGGATAAACTGTAATTAAAAATCTAACTAATTTATAGACTTCTACCTATTATGCTTGAAACGCAAGGTTTGTTTATATTCGAACTTTTTCCTTTCCTTTACTCCTATACCTGAGCCTCCATAGACCTAACAAAGAGCTAATTAATGGCTAAAAATTCTACTAAATTATTATTTTGTAAATTTCATTCTAAAATCCAGTATTTAATTTATCCCTTAATTCTAACTTTTAAGAGTTAAAACCTCCTGATTTTATATTTATCGGTGTGTATTTCAAGCTACTAAAACACTTAATAAAATGTGTTAAATGGCACAACACGTGTCATTTGAACTTAGAGTTAATACATAAAACCCCCCAAAATTGTCACTCTGTTGCAAGTTTCGTACTTAATCTAGGTGTTCTTTGTTACCCCCTTGAACTCCTCTCCTCCCCCCCCCCCCCCCAACCCCCTTGAACTATAAGTGGAATATTACTAAATGCTTCTAGTAGCACTACATGTGGCATTATACTTTATTAGTCCAATCTAAAACTCTATTAAAGTTGATATATAACCAAATAACCTAGTTATTATATATAAGTAATTAAAAACCATATAAAAGAACCAAAAACCAAAAATAGAAAGGGATTGGTTAGGGATTGGTCATTGATTTTGTCATTCCTTTTATATATATATATATATATATATATATATATATATATATATAGACCGACCATGTTGTATGGGGCCTCCCGTTCAAAAGATGAAAGTTTCAAGTAGATGAGAATGTTGAGATGGATGTGTGGGCACCCCCAAGAGTGACGAGGATTGAACTATATGGAATATTGGAAGACAAGATAAGATGGTTTGGACTAGTAGCACTACAAGTGCGGAGGCGTGAGCATTATGGATGGTTTATTAGTCCAATCTAAAACTCTATTACCGAACGCGAGTTGATATATAACCAAATACGTTTATCCTTTCGTATTAGTAGTATTATATATAAGTAATTAAAACCATATAAAAGATTTGCATTTCCAAACCAAAAACCTCGTGTTAGCTTTTAAAGGATTGGTTAGGGATTCTAACGTCATTGATTTTGGATTTCATTCGTTGTTGTTGTTGTATATATATATATATAGTTTTTTTTTTCTATTGAAATTAGAGATTGTTAAAAAAATTAGGACTTTTATGTCTTGGAGTACGTAGTTTCTTCCAAAGAATAAGTGTTTTTCTAGATTTGATGCTGGCTGCCAACAACTACATAAAATATATATTTGTTTTTATCCTCAAGAAAGTGTTTGATTTTTCAAAGAAGATCGAATGAAATCAAGAAAATGTCGATGTTGCAGAATGTGTTCTTTCAATAATATGGAGAAAAAACGGATAAGTAATTTCAGATGAAACCCCAATATACAAAATTACTTCGATCCGGTTAAAGAAGAAAGTGAAGACTATGGAAAGAAAACTAAAGAATATAAGGAAATAAAGAAGAGAAAGAAAATTATAGAAATGAAAAAAATATATATTAATTTTATCTTAAATTGCCGTCAAAATTTTTAACGTGGCGTCATTTTTCACCTCCCACGAGCCATTAATAATGCCATCACAAATTCTTTGCCATCTGTCTATTCAGGTGATTTTAATCTTAAAAAATAATAGTTCGGAGGGGTAATGAAAACACCCGATAATTTAATATTAAACTTTCAAAATAGTGATCATTTAGGGCGATTCTCAGTCATTATAAAAGTCATATGGATGAATTTTTTTACCCCCTCCCACCCCCACGCCCACCCTCACTACTAAAAGATAAAAAATTATCGATGGCTATTTTTTTTGAATGTCGATGAAAAAATTTAAATAATAGTCATGTTTTCACCTCGAAAAATTAGAAAGTTTTCCACAAAGATTTCAACTTCAAATATGCTTCCCACCACGCCGCTTTCCAGCGGAGATTGTTGATCGGGGAATGAGGTGGGAAAATCATGTTTTATAACACAAATTTCTCACCGAACGTCAGTGAAAAAAACCTCAGCTTCTAGTAGTACTTCTCACCGCACCTCTAAGTTAATGTTAACAAACGCTTTGTCATCTGCCAAGTTAGGAGCATTCTAACCTTTAAAAATCATCGTCGAGAAGTAACAGAAACAAGACACAATTTAAATATGAACTTAAAAAATGTGATTGTTTAAGGAGAATTTAGCCCTTTAACTCTAAATTTAATGTCGCGACATAATAACAAGAAATTTTTGGAATAAACAACTTAATTGGCATTAATTAATTACTTGCATAAAGTATGGCAAAGTCAACTTGTGGGGCGCACTATCAACATGAGAATTTTCCTAAACCATAACCATCTTAGCCACTAAACCAAATGGGGCGGTATCAGATTATGTTCTAGTACTTGAAACCTAGAGGGTGGACATTAACAAAGAAGTAAAAAGTACATTAGCATCAAAACAAACAAGTGTTTATTTCTTTTTGAAGATACCTGCTCGAACATGGTGTCAATCCTGCATTATTTGTTAATTAGTACTTTTGTCAAATTATTGGGAAAAGGAGGTTTATCCAACCTTGACATGTCATGCATGAATCATTAACCAGTCAAATAAAATATTGTAAATAATTTGATTTCTATAGTTGGACCTCCACCAACTATTTTTTAATTAAAATAAATCATAAATGGAATTTGTTCGATAGGAAAGACATGATTGGTGTGGCAGAACCAATGAAATCATAAGGAGCTTCCTTGAATTTTTCCTATTTTTGTTAGTTTTTTGTCCGTAAGAAAAGTAGCAAATATTTTTTCCTAAGATGATTAAAGTGGTCCTGAACTATCAAATTCTCTTTAAATAATATATCAAGAAGAGAATCTAAAACAAATTATTTTAATTTAAAATTACGAGAGATGAGGATGTCAATCCCTCCTCAGCACGAAGAGGGGTAAGTTCGAGGGAAAATTGTGGCAACCAATACCGATGCCTTGTCATTAAATAATAACTTGCTTATTTATAATCTAGATTTAGGAGATTGTATACGGGTAAAACTGAGAATATGGATATCTTCTGTTTCCCGATGTTAACGTTATGCTCGGCCAGGATACGACCGGTTTATCGGATCGTGCATCGCCTCGGTCGGGAACGAGGCGTTACAGGCGGCGATGGGCGTTGTTAACCACCGTGAGTGAGAAGACCGAATATCCGCCAACCGATGGGATATTTAGGCACCAATCCGACGATGTACGGCTGATGCATTCCTTTCCTTACTTAGAATTGTACTAGGGTTAGGACTCCTCTACTATATAAAGAGGAGGCCCCCATTTATAAGGGGTTCTGGCGACACACAGAAAAAGAGAGATCATGTACTAAACAAAGCAATACAATCATCTGAGTTCATTTCATCTTTTCTAAGGTTCTCTTTATTGTTCATTTTTCAAATGTCCGGTCATAAGGATTGGACCTCGATTCTCGGAGACAGGCCGATCATTATTCATCTTTGGTGCATCTACATGTTTGATTTTTACTTATTCGTTTATCGTGTAATCTAATCTCGTATTGAATTAAACCACATATCTTTATCACCGCACATAAATTCAATTGTTCTTCGTTTTAAGATTAAACAGTTTGGCGCTCACCGTGGGGCCAGAGATAATAGTGGCAGTTTAATACAAAGTTCTGGTTACACTCGATATTTTACACTTGTTCTTTAAGGTTTGATTTGGAGTCCTACTGCATACGTCGGAACCCGTGCGTCAATTTTCAAGTCGAGTCAAGCCATCACGAGTATAACGATGAGGGCGTACCTAACAACAACGTACCCCGGTTAATGCCGGCTCAAGTCGGGTCATCGGTGGGGCAACGTGCCGCCCGGCCGGGGATAATGGAGCCTACGCCGCAACAGCTCTTCAAACTAGTTGGACATGGCTATGGCCCAACTACAAGCCCAAGAAGAGATCATAGCACAATTGCGGGAACCGAAATCAAGCACCGATGTTGCTCTACATCGGAGCAATGCATCGAGGAAACGGAAGAAAGGCACGCAGTATCGGGAAATAACGAGAACCATCTCGCAGTGGCGAGTGCCGGGTAAGAATGCTCGAAGAATTTACGAAACCAGTTGAATTCGGCGAAAAGAAGATAGAGGTGAACGATAAGAAGGTGGAGAACTACAACTCGAGGGTTGACCAGTTTCCTGGGGCACCTTCGGTGTTGAAGGGACCGAATTCGAAAAAAATTCGTCCAAATGCCTTTTCCGCTGAGTGCACAAGCCGATGAAAATCCCGAAGAGATTTCGCATGCCCGATATCCCGAAGTATAACGGGACAACGAACACAAACGAACATATGACCGTATATACGTGTGCTATTAAAGGCAACGATCTCGCCGACGATGAAAGGGAATCAGTGCTGCTTAAGAAATTCAGGGAAACCTTGTCCAAGGGAGCAATGATTTGGTATCACAATGTCACGACCCGCCTAATGGGCCATGACGGGCACTCGGAGCTGACTACCGAGCACCACACATCATATGACTATCTTTTGTACACATATAAACTCCATAACGTACGTACACATATATATATACGCAAGCCCTCGCGCACAGAAAGAATCAATATACAGAATATACAATGAGGGTCAGCATAACATCCACTACCCACACAGGTATCTACGAGCTCTAACTCAAACTCAAGTCATGAAGACGGACGGGACACCATATCTAAGTATGAACACAAAAGG
This sequence comes from Lycium ferocissimum, assembly GCF_029784015.1. Lineage (NCBI taxonomy): Eukaryota > Viridiplantae > Streptophyta > Magnoliopsida > Solanales > Solanaceae > Lycium > Lycium ferocissimum. Next base: position 45,306,855 of record NC_081349.1, on the reverse strand, counting down.
ATATATCATAAACTCCACCTCGGAGTATGGAAGTGCTCTTGTGTGCACCGGTCCGGCTCCTATGGGGCCGGGTCGTCTCTCCCGTCTACCCGTGGTCGTGAACACAACATCCAAGAAAAAGGGACGTCGTACGAGCAATGTACTGAGTATGTAAGGCATGCATCATAAAATAACAAGGGAACAAAGAGAAGATAAAATAAAGATAAGAAGATAACAGCCGATCGCTTGCCTCTTAAGGCGGAGTCATGCATGCAAACTCGTAAAGTTATCACCATATCATGTATTTCTTTAACGTGCAGCCCGATCCATATATCATCATATATCAATATATTGTCATGAAACTTAACGGCCCGATCCATTACCCATATATCCCGCGTCCGGGATGATATCATAAGATACTACCGATCGTGGCTACGCGTTCATAAAGACCCCCCTCACCCCCTTCCCCATGTCCCCTATATACATATACATATCATATACACATATAATATACGTAGTACGTACGAGAGCCCAACAGTGCGCTTTATCGAGGATGCAGCTCGTGAACCTCCGATTATATTATGGCGTCATCCTCACCGTTAAGTCTCACCTTCGAAGGAACTAGTATTTTCGAGGTGAGACAATACGAAGAATAGTATTAATTAAACCATAAAAGATAAATATCTGCATCATGAAGTCATCATCATTATCTTTATCGCTATGGAACGTATCTCGTAAGAAGTTCTCAAAGTTCTTCAAACTTCATCTTTAGGATGTAAGAAGGTCATGGAAGTATGTGGAAGAAATTATGAAACAAAGAGTCATGCCTTCGGCGGAAAGGGATAGTCTACATACCTTTGTATCTCCTTAACGATGTCGACCAAGATTTCCTTTCGCTTACAATTCTACATACAAAGGTTCGTACGAGGGTTAGATTGTTAAAGGTATACTTAAGCCCGAACTAAAGCGAACAAGGCTAACATAAAAATCGGCGCATTTCGTTTGTTTCAACAAATTTCCCTCAAATAATAAAATAGCTCCCAAACATCATAGCAACGCCCATATAATAACACATAAATTCCTTGGCTAGATGTTATTTAATTTCCAAATTCACCTCTCAAGATCCTCCATAACCACAACTATAATACAACATCATGCTTATCATTCTATTAGTTAATACTCAACATCATTAGTACCATTCATGACAAGATTATACTCATATTATACCATGAATCATAACTCAACTACCTTCAAACCAACATACCATTATTTGCATACTTAAGCTCATATTCCATACTTGTTTCTAATTCAAGTTCTTTAACTACTCAACACCATCATTAACATGAAATAATCATAAAACTCACCTTTGATTATGTAGACGATATTTGACGAATACTCCACTTGAGCAGTTAACTCCACTTTAATACCAAAGAGATTCTCAACTTCTCTATCAACCCTGTGAAGCATTCACACCCTTGATTCTACCAATCTTTGATGTTTGATTCTTTGGATTTCTCTTGAATATGTACAGGATATGGAGAAAGTTCAGAGGTTTAAAGGGATGTTGGAGAGACGAGAAGTGAGAAAAAAAGAGGGGATCATACATATATAAAAATAAAATTCGGGACCCGACCAAATATACGGTCCACTATACGGACCGTATAATTTATACGGTCCGTATATTGGACCGTATGTTTCTTCTAGAAACTTACTCTTCGGAGGGGGTTCTACGCATTTATTACGTGCTATAGATAAATTATACTAGTCCGTATACGTCGTATAATCCGTACTTTTTCGAATTTGCTCTCATCACTTCGTTTGATCTCGAATCCTTACGAACCTTCTTGGTACTTGTGTAACACATCCCACGCATCTAAATCGTACATTATAACTCGTCCTCAAGACCTTACTAAATATTCATTAGTTCGACACCCATGAAATCCTCCCCCAAACATAACTTATACTCCACTTACTTCGACGAACCTAGTTTCAAATTTCAAGTCCCATGACTTAAAAATCTTTTCATATAAGGCTATTGTTGCTGCCAATCACCCTCTTGTAGTCGTGAAGGTCTCGGGTGGTCCGACTTAACTCGACATTAGTCGACCACGTACGTAACGACATGAAATTGCCGAGGTGTAACACACAACTTGCTCGAGCATTCACCGATTCATTCGCTACGTTTCGCGATGTTTTTGTCAAAGCTCATGCCGGGCCATCAAGGTCGAAACCCAAAAATCGTAGTTGTTCAAAGTTGCTGTACGAGATGACGAAACCCTCAATGAGTTTGTTGCTCGATTTCAAACGGGATCGCATGGACTTACCTCCGCCACCGACGATCGTCGTTCAGCTTCTACCTGCGGGCTCAACTCAAAAAGCTCGATCACATCTATGGAGCTAAAGCAAAATCCGATAGAATACCCGGCAATCGCTCGTGTCGATGTACACAATGTGTATCAATCGATCAGTGGTCGAAGATGATAAGATTTCGAGTAGCCGCCGCAGATTGGCCAGTATTCCGCAAAAGAATGATCGACGAGGAAAACGATAGATCGATTCCGACCACATCATATGACATGTATCAACCTTACCCACCTGATCGAAGGAGGAATGGGCGCAGCGCAAAGAACAGAGCAAGAACGATAAAGAGGAATGATTTAAGCGAACGATCGAGGCCCTATAATCGTGGATCGACGAACGTAACGCTCGTCGATAACCCTGGAACAGAGAAATTCCAAGGTTATCCGAGTACAATTTCTGCGTCGATGTAGCGACCATAGCAGCGGTCGTTATCCGTAATAAAGAAATGAGACACCCAAGGCCAATCCAATCTGATCCAGAGAAGCGGGATAAAAGCCTTATCGCAACACACTATTACACTCACTACCATCGAACCGAAGATTATTGCTACCGAGAGAGAGGTTGCCCGTCCGTTTAATTTGGGACACCTTCGATAAATTTCTATGAACGAGCAAAAACTCACTTAAGAACGTGAACGCCAACAAGCAAGATAGACCGAAAGAGTCTCAGCTAGCGATACATATGACGCTATGAATGATTAACATTCCCCCGGGGCCGTACGGAAACGCACCAAAATTTCCATAACAAGAGAAAAGCATATTCGGAATGATGACCCCGACGGTCCCATCTCGTTCATTGAAGAGGACATGGAAGGCATCATTCAAATCATAACGACGAGTTAGTAATATCTCCGTCTCACACAAATTTAGAATCAAACGCAAGCACCGATCCGGGTAGCCCGCTTAATGTCATCCGAATGGAGAGTTATCGAGCACCGTGGACTACTAGACCGATCGCATTTCAGCAATACGAGTCCTCACGTGATTCAACATGGCCCGCGAAACGATGAAGCGGCGAGATCACCTTACCGATTAGCGCGTAACCACACAAAAGAGACCAAATTTTATGCGATGAGGAGATACGGGATACAATGCATTGTCAAGACCGTGGATCAACCCCCATGAAAGTCGTCCCCTCAACTATGCATTAGGCATTGAAATTCCCCGATTCCGTATAGATCGTAGCGACGATACATCAACAGGCCGCAAAGAAACGTTCGCGTCGAAGAATCTGTTAAGACGACAAAGATCCCAGATTGGAACGAAGGGGAAAGTGCTAAATAGCAATCACAGATTTCGATCCCGGAAAGTCCCTGGTGATCGAAATAGGAACACCGGCATTTTAAGAGTTAGAGTTCGTGAGTTCCGAGGACCTCGCGGTGCCCGACGATTCGATGCCACCAAATCCACAAGCCGGCTAACTCGAGCAAGCCGGGCGCCGTTCGTTCATCTATCGGATAAGAAGGTATATCTAGGCACGGGGCTAACCCCCGAGCTCAGGAAAAAATTTATTGAATTTCTTAAAAATAACTCAGATTGCTTTGCCTGGTCCTATTTAGACATGAAAGGTATCCCACCGGAGGTAACAACACACAAGTATAGTCTGGATCTAAGTTTTCCTCCCGTTAAACAAAAGCGGAGGCCGCAGCCCCAGGTAAAGCATGCATTCGTCAAAGACGAGGTAACCAAGCTCCTTAACATAGGATCCGTTCAAGAGGTTAAATACCCAGACTAGTTAGCTAATGTTGTAGTAGTGCCTAAAAAGGGAAATAAATTTAGAATGTGCGTAGACTATAAAGATTTAAACAAGGATTGCCCGAAGGATTCATTTCCTTTACTCAGTATCGATCACATGATCGATGCTACCGCGGGTCATGATACACTGAGTTTCCTCGATGCCTACTCCGGGTACAACCAAATACAGACGGACTGGGGGATCGAGAAAAACCTCTTTCATAACTAGATCGGCACGTATTGTTATAATGTAATGCCCTTTCAACCTAAAAATGCAGGTGCCGCTATCGGCGGCTAGTCAACCGCATGTTTGAGCACCAAATAGGAAATCAATGGAAGTTTATATATATGACATAGTCGTTAAGTCCCTGAAAGCAAGAGGACCATTAAAAGTATTCAGTGAAACTTTCAGTATATTAAAAAAGTACAACATAAATCTGAACCCAAAAAAGTGTGCCTTCGGTGTTGGTTGGGGTAAGTTTCTCGGATTCATGGTATAGAATCGAGGGATCGAAATCACCCTGGATAAGATAAAGGCAATTGAATACATCACCGTGATAAACAACATCAAAAGGGGTACGAAAAGATTGACCCAAGTGATTTGCCACTAGCTCGATTCATCTCCGCATCCTCGGATAAAAGTCATCGATTTTCCCTCGTTGCTAAAGAAAAAAGACCGACTTTGCTTGGACCCCGCAATATCGAGATGGCCCTAGCGAACTCAAGAAGTACTTATCAAGCCCGCCTTTGCTCGACACGCCATAAGCGAACGAGCAGTTATATCTATACTTGGCGGTGTCTGAGATAGCGGTAAGTGGTGTCCTGGTTCGAGAGGAGAAAGGTACGCAATACCTGGTTTATTATGTAAGCAAAACCCTAGGTGACGCTGAAACCAGGTACTCGCATTTAGAAAAACTTGCTTTGGCATTATTGAGCACATCTAGAAATTTCATCATTAATAAGCCTAGATAGAACAATCATCAAAATCCACTTTTAATCTTCCATAACTAAGGAATGGATAAGGGAAGAAGAATCCTAAGATGATTAGGATTAATGGAATAGCAAAAGGATTAGGGGAACTTACCACCAAGAATTTCCACAAAAAGTCTCCAAGAACAGATCCCAAGAGTCTATTTTCGTAATGGTATTAAATGAAGGACTAAAGGCTTTTAGCACTTCATTAATAACACTCACTGCCCGTCACCCGCTTTGGCGATGCTGGCACCGCCCCAAATGAGGCTCTCCCGGCCCCCGGCCGGCCCGGCGGTCAAGCCCAATTGGGACCGCTCCCGGCGGTTAGGTGATTGCTCGGCGTGGCACTGCCGCGGCATCGGTGCCACCAAAGCGGGCACCGTACACCGAGAAAAAATCCACCCAAGTTCTGATTGATCAATTTTTTGACTAATTCCCGAGGCTATCTGCTTACATACCACATACATAGACACATATAAAAACACGCTACAAACGCGCTCGTGGCCTCGGAATTCCCAACAGGGGTCTCGTTGACCTAGTCAACCCCCGATACCTTAATTTTAATTTTCTAACCCTAGTCCTAAAATGCATCTGAAGGCATTGGGAATCGAACCAGATGGACACACAAGTTCTAAACATCTATCCGGACCTCTTGGAATTGAGGGATTCCCCAAAAAGGTTTGTTTACCCAAAATTTAACTTTGGGTCAAATCTTTTTCACTTGAAGTTCACATTTCACAAGAAGTCGCCCGAATCAAGTCTAGACACCTCGAGAAGCATGCCAACGGTCCCCTCAGGTAAAAAAAGAGAGCTAATCATTGCTCGGGAAAGGACAAAAATGCCGAAAAGACTATAATGACCAAACGGGTCGTTGCAATGAGAGGGGCCGTGAGATCAATCATCTTGATTATGCAAATGACATTGTAATCTTCACTAGTGAAAATTCTAAATCTGTGAATCTTATCATGAGACAAATAAGATATTAAGAAAAGGCTTCAGGTCAGAATGTTAATGAGAGTAAAAGTTATTTTCTTACTGGTGCTAAGTCTAGTCCTTACATAATAAATAGACTTAGACAATGCACTTGTTATATCAATAAATCTTTCCCTTTTACATATCTAGGCTGCCCAATTTACTCTAGAAGAAAGAAAATTGAGTACTTTGATGGCATGGTGGCTAGAATTGCAAAGAGAATGAATGGTTGGCAGGGAAAATGCTCACTGTTGATGGCAGAACTGTTTTGATCAAAAGTGTCATCCAATCTCTGCCTACTTACACTCTTTCTTCTCTTAATCCTCCCAAAGGTACCATCAAGATTATTGAGATACATAGGGCTAGATTTCATTGGGGGTCACCTACTGAAAAAAAGAAATTTCACTGGAGCTCTTAGGAAAACTTATGTTACCCCAAAGAAGAAGGTGGAGTTGGGATTATAAGTCTCTTTGATATCTCCAACACTTTATCTATCAAAAGATGGTGGAGAATCAGGACTTAACATTCCTTATGGGCTGATTTTATGAAAAAGAAGTACTGTGCTAACAAACACATTACTCAATAGAAATGGATATCTGGTAATTCACGAGGCTGGAAAAATCTGAATTGGGCTAGAACAAAAGCTGAAAAGCATATTAAATAGATTATCAACTTGGTAATTGTAATTTTTGGTGGCACAAATGGACTAACGATGGTCCATTGGCTCTAGTCCCTTCTATAGATTTTGATGGTTTACTAGCTACTTTAACTATAAAAGATTTTGTGCTTGACAGAAAGTGGGATGAAAGGACTTTATCATGTCTACTGCCTACTAATATTGTCCAGGATATTATGAAGATTGAGACAGGCTCTGAAAATCAGGAGGATGATCCTATTTGGGAATGCACTGATGATGGAAACTACTCTAACAAAATTGCCTGGCATATTATGAGAAGCAAAAGACTGAAAGATGAGTTCTTAAGTTACATATGGAATAAATTCATACCTTTCAAGATGTCTTTCTTAGTATGGAGATTATATAATGCAAAGTTGCCATTCAATGAAGCTATTGGGCATCTATTCCAATGAGGTTTGCTTCTACTGTACAAATCCTGTGGTGGATTACATAAATCACAATTTTACTCATGGTGAAGTTGCTAAGCATATGTGGAGATACATTGGAGGTCCTTTAGGTATCAAAGAACTGGAGGAATCACAAAGCTAATAACAGTGTCCACAAGTTGATTATCCAAGTGCCTCCAATATTTATTTGTTGGGAAATATGGAGACAGTGGACATCTTGCGAGTATGGTGACCAATTGAAGATGAGAAAGAGGAAGATGGAATACCATATTATATGAAACATCAAAACTGCCATGATCCAAATATTTCCTAGCTGCATTATTACTGGAAATTGGCCTATTTTTTGTGAGAACATTGAAAGACTACAACCAGCTATCAATATTACACAAGTTAGATGGTAGTTTCCAGAGCAAGGTGTGTACAAGGTAAACGTTGATGGGAGTTATATCAAGGATAAAGGCAAAGCTGGCATAAGAGGTATAATAAGAGATAGCAATGGAAACTTTTGTAAAGCTTTTTCCAAACCAGTAGAATGCTACAACAACAACTTCTCAGAAGAAAAAGCAGCTGAATTTGTAGTCAAATGGTGTATGGAAAATGGCTTCAACAAAATTATCATAGAAATGGACTCTATGATAATTAGTGACATGTTTATGAAGAAGACCACCACTAACAAGAAGCTGAAAAACATGGTTCAAAGAGCTACAAGAGGAAATGACACTCTGAATTTTATCCACTGTTATAGAGAGGGTAATGGTACTGCATGCTGACTATCTTGCTAAACTTTCCAACCAGTGGAAATGAAACCTTCTATACCTCCTTTCAACATTTACCAAAGGAAGTTAAAGGTTTAATTCAACTGGATAAATGGAGGTTTCCTTCTATGAGGAGGAGATATGACAAATGTAATTTCTTTATAAGTTGATAGTACATATTTTTGCTAGGAAAGGATAATGTATAGGCTTAATCCTTTCTATCTTGTTTGTGGAATAGATGTGCAAATGACATTGGTTAGAGGTATTGGTACATGTCCCCCTCTAACATGTAACTTTTTTGTGATTAATAGACATGATAGGGGTCAAGCCTAACCCCCCACACCATTGGGATCACAACCATGGCGATGGCTTAAATTAAAAATAAAAAATAAAAAATTCCAGGTCAAATTAAGAATTTCTTATTTTCATGACTAACGCAAAATTCTCCAATTCAAGCCGCTTGATCTATAAGATCTCATGGTTCAAATTCTATGAAATTAAGGGATAATTACTAGATTGGTGTTAGGAATCGTTACCTTGAATATTAGGCCGAATCTTCACATTTTTCATATCTCAAATTCGAGAGCTTATCTCCCAAAGTCGCAACCTTTTTCGCATTCGCCAGCTCCTCCGCGTGTTCGCAGAGCACACCTAGATATTGTTGCACGATTGTGGTGGATTAAACCTTCCAGGGACATGATAAAAATCAATACCGAGGGTAACTACATGTATGATAATGATAAGACAGGTATGAGAGGAGCAATAAAAGACTTCAATGGAGACATGATCTATGCCTTCTGTATCAATGTTCAACACAGAAGCGCAAAAGCAATAGAGAGCTGAAGCAATTGCAGCAAAGGTTGGGGCTAAGTGGTATGTCCAGCATGGATACACAAATTTTTGGCTACAGTTGGACTCCTTCATAGTAACTAATATGATCATAAAGAAGGATACTCTCAACTTGAAGATGACACATGTAGCGTGTCGTATTTTTTTCGATTCGCATTTGTACTTGCCTCATTTAAAAAGAAAAGTGTCCCGGGGAAGTGCAGTTGGATGGTGCTCTAAATAGACTTATTTTAGAGTCGCCACCTAATTTTTAGGAAATTAGGAATACCAATTGGAAAAGGGTTCATTTAAAGTAGTTAAGTTTTAATAGAATCCTAATCTAATCAAAGTATGGTAAGGGTTATGGTGATCCCTCAGGGAAGGTGTTAGGCACCCCGGGGATATATATATATATATATATATATATATATATATATATATATATATATATATATATATATATGGTTTGTGATAAAAAATAGTTTAATATTTCATGAGATATTAGTCATTTATGCAAAATAGTACGTTTTCAGGAATCAAAAGGGGTAAAATTCTACCCAAAATTGGGCGTTTAGGGTGTCAGACTAGAACACTTAGGCTAATACCCGAAGGCTCTTAGCCTAAGTAGGACCCTACGTAAGTCCACCCAAAAACATTTTTTGAAAAAAAAAATCATTAAAGTATAGGAAAATAGTTTTAAGAAAATAGATTGAA
>NC_081349.1:45276663-45297358 GCF_029784015.1 Lycium ferocissimum | reverse complement strand
AAATTTTGAAAGAAAAGGGGCTTACCCAATTTTGGGGGAGTTCAAACATTCTATGAAAATGAGTTCGAAGAAGATAAAATGTCTTCAGCGTGTGAAATTGGAGAATATATGTTAGATGACTTCTTCAAGTACTTTCATGACAATGGAATTCTTCGTCAAATGACTTGTCCGGACACCCCTCAACAGAAAGGAGTTGCCGAAAGAAAGCTTGGTTATCTTTCTTCTATTTGTCTTTCATGGTTGCATGACAAGAATCTTCCTCGAGAGCTTTGGGCAGAAGCTATTCAATGTGGATTCCATGTGTCAAATAGGTTGCCTCCTTGGCCAGGTACACAAAAATCCCCTTTCGAGATTTTATATAGTCAAAAGCCAAATGTGAACTATTTCGGGTTTTTGGTTCTATTTGTTATGTTCATGTTCCCAAAACTAATAGAGCCAAACTTGATCCGAAAGCAAGGAAATGTGTATTTGTCGGCTATAACTCTTATAGGAAGGGTCAGAGATGCATGGATCCAAAGACACATATGTTTACTACTTCTAGAGATGTGGTTTTTGATGAAGTGTCATCCTTATTTTCTGGTCACAAGTTTGTCGCTCTTGGTGATGATCAAGACAATTTGGAGATGAAGTAAATGTGCAAGTACCTTGTAATGATGACGCAGAAATTTTATCTTCGGATCAGAATATTTCAGAAATTCTATCTCCAGATCAGAATATTTCAAGAGAAGAAGATGGTGAACAACAAGTAACGTGTTAGAACCCGTATTTTTGTACATTGGAATAATCTGGATTTAATTATGATAAATTAAGGACAAAACTATTTCGGGATACAAGGTCGGGATTTTTGACCTTCGATTTTATTTTGAGATATAAGTTGTGCATGAATTTGTTGGATTGGAACAATTAGGAAAATTTGGGACCAAAAGTGATAAAATTGGAAGTTGAAAATCATCCACTTTTTCCATGTGTAGCCGTGCAAAGGGGTGTTGGCCCACACAAATGGTGTCATCTTTTAAGTGATCCAACTCTTTAATGTGGGCCAAGGGACAATTGTGCAATTCATTAAGTGATAAAAAGATGACCACAATTCATTTACTTCATTCTCCACTTGAACAAAAAAAAAAAAAAAGAAGTGAAGCTCCCTCCATCAAGCCCACGTCAAGAAGGCCAAAAATCATCCCCTCTCTTTAGCTCTTCTAAAATTATTCCATTGATGTAAACCCACTATATTGAGGTCCCTAAGTAGCGTGGAAGCATCGTTGGAGCGATCAACCCATTATTTTCATCCTTGGAAACCCTAGCCTATTGGAAGTTGAAGAAGAAAAGGTAAGATTTGAGCTTGCTTTTGTGTTATGAAGGTTATATTCATGATGTAGTATGTTAATATAGTAGAATATCATGAAAAATGTTATGTTGGATATGAGTTGTGTGAAGGGGGGGTGCCATCCGTGTGAAGTGTGTGTGTGTTGTGTGGTGTTGAGTTGATAAATTAGTTCCTTGTAGCTTGTTGATTATTGTAGGGTGAAGAGATAGACTAGAACCATCTAAATGTGCATATGTATAGATGTGGGTGTGGCCGTATATATGGCCCCAATGTATGTCGAAGATCGCATTAATACCGCCTCGCGTTTTAGTTGTCGTCAATATGAATTCTAGTTTGGAAACGAGCATTTAATGACTTAAGATTGATGTTGAGATTGTGTGGGAAGCGAAGGCCCATTGTGCGTTGATGTAATTTGTATATTTTATGAAAATGATATCGTTACATTGTGGATTGTGACACAAAACATGACTTGAAAATGAGGAAAGTAAAAGGGCCGTTTCGCTAGGGGTCAAGTTTGTGATGAATTTCACGGCTGTTTGTGATGAATTTTGTGGTTGCTTTGGGGCTGCTTGTTATAAATTTCGTGGTTGTTTTGTGTTGACATTTTGGGGGCTTTTTGTTGTAATTTTCGTGGCTGCTCTTGTTGAGTCGAAATGCAGATTATAGTTATGATTATGTACAATATATGTAGTATATTTACTGAGTATAGGTACATTCATGATGGCCGGTCTAATATTGAAAAAGCGGGCTGGATAAACATAAGGAATTAGTGTATTAATCACTTTGTTGTTGTGGTTGTTGCACTCCATGATGTAAAAGAGAGTTACTATTGTTATTTTGCCTTTTCGAATTGATGATCGATGTTGCTAGGTTGGTTATTGTGGTTGTTGTTGTCGATTTTGAGCGAGTTAAATTCTCGGGATAGCACGTTTTAGGGGAAATCGCCGAATTTTCTTCGTAGAATTTAAAGAATAGTTGGAATGAATGGCTTAAGTGCCCTTAGCTAATGTTTGGTATTCGTTGGCGTATTTGTAGACCTTGGGGAGCCCGAGGCGTAGATTGGGATTGACTTTAGATTGGCTATTTTGGAGAGCGTTTGAGGTATGTAAAGTAACCTTCCTTTTTGGCATGTCTTAGTTAAATTAGGCTATGATTCAAGCCTCGAGGAAACTCTATTCTCGCAATCCGAGCTTGTATATGATTCACACTTGTTTCCTTGGTATCCTTGTGCTAATATGCCATAACGTTGATCCTTATATCCTTGGAATTAATAATTTGCAAAGGCTACTTAAAAGCTGATTTTTTTTTAAAGAACTTATTCATTAGCGATTCAAAAACTACAAACGCTCATAATTTTCTCAGAAAAGCTCGGAATGCTTTGAAACTTTCGTAGGAGTTTGTATGATATATAATGAGTATGTTTTTCATAGGCGGGCTCGGTTCAGTCTATCCTCGTCCGTGGGTCCCGCGACGCCCTTTTATGTGAATTCGATAACCTTTGAAACAAAAGTGATAATTATTATTCCGATTTCGAATATGACTATTTTACTTATCTTTTGGATTTATGATAACGATTTTATGCATATGATTACTCACTACTCCGCTCGTGCCTACTATGATATCGTTCACCCGGCTCCCCGGCCTATTCGTTGTCGTGCGCATTATGATACATTCCGTGTTATTATCGCCGTGATTATGGTTCACCGAGCTCCTCGCTCGAGGGCCGGGTTCCACTTATGTTTGGCGTTATCCGTGTATGGCGATATCTTTCGTGATATGTGACGGAGATTGAGATTTGAAACCTTCGGTGTTATCTTGTGTTATGGCGCCATCGACAGCGGGCGACCATATTTCGTGCCCTATGCATGACTTATATTTTGAAGTAACATTTGATATTTTGGAAAATGCATTTACTTTGTACCTCTATTTCGATTTGATCTCGTATTGTACATTACATTTTCTCCTGGCATACTCGCACATATTTCGCATCGACCTTTTTTTTGGGGGGTCGCGTTTCATGCCCGCAGTACACGCACGCTTTGGTGATCCACCTGTTTAGACACCCTTTCTCGATACTGGAGTGCTCCCCTCATTCCGAGCTTATACTTTTGGTATATATGTTCGTCTTTTGCATTTGTATATATTGTTCATGGGTACGGCGGGGCCCTGTTCCGCCATATGATTCTGTCTGTCTGTTTAGAGGTCTGTGGACATGTTTTGTGGGTTGTGCCTACCTCTGTTCAGTTGTGTTTGTATACGTTGTGTTTGGGCGATCCCCTTTCGCCGCGGCGGCCGGTCCGCATATGTATATATAATGTTTTGTTGGCCCTGTGTGGCCTCTGTTGGTATTTTCTGTGCGCACGGTTATTTTGGATAGTCAGTAAAACAAAGGAAACTCTGCCGAAATTTTCTGGAAATTATCTAAAATTGAAACATAGCCTTGTCGGCTTCTGTTATACACTTGGATGTGTTTGACATAATTTGTGATAGCGTTTGATAGGTGTGTTTGGGTGCCCACAGGCACCACCATCTGGCTCACGGGTTGAGTCGTGACATAACGAGAAGGCCAACAAGGGAGAAAAAGCAGCCAAATTACCTCAAAGATTATGAGGTCAAACTTAACAATTAATCTGTGACATCATGTTTCTTTACAGTAGCATTAGCTATGGAAGAACCATTAAGTTATGAAGAAGCAAAGGGCCGTCCATAATGGGAACGAGCAATGCAAGAAGAGATTGATGCTTTAAACAAGAATGAAACGTGGGAATTGGTACCCAAACTAGAAAAGTGTGATCCAGTCACTTGCAAATGGGTATTCCGCCTGAAGAAAGAATCAGATGGAACCATTAACAGGTTTAAAACTCGTCTAGTTGCTCGTGGGTTTTCCAAAAACTATGGATTGGACTATGAGGGGATGTTTAGCCCGGTGGCGAAGATGGTGACGGTAAGGTCACTTGTTTCTCTTGTTGCTTTCAAAGGCTAGAAACTATGGCAGCTCGATGTAAAGAATGCATTTCTTTACAGAGAGTTGGATCGAGAAGTATTTATGGAGCAACCTCGCGGCTTTGTCTCTAAGCAATTTCCAAGTCATATTTGGCGTTTGAAGAAAGCTCTCTATGGCCTCAAGCAAGCACCACGCGCTTGGTATGGTAAATTTGCTCAATACTTAATCTTTTGTGGTTTTAGAGTTTCTGATTCAGATTCTAGTTTATTTATAAAATTAGAATCAGATGTGCATCTCCTGATATTATTATATGTTGATGATATGATAATAACAGGAGATAATGAATCAAAAATTTCTAATTTAAGGAATGACTTGTTTGTTCGGTTTGAGATGATAATTTTGGGGCAGATTGGATGTTTTCTTGGTCTAGAAGAGGAAAAATCAGGTCAAGATTATTTTGTTTCTCAAAAGGGCTATGCAGAGAGTCTGTTAGAGCGTTTCGGCATGGGGGAGCCGAAAGAAAAGGCTACTCCACTGGAGGCTAGTTGAAGAAAGATGAAGGCAAGGCTTTGAAGGATGCGATAAAGTTCCGACAACTTGTGGGAAGCTTAATTTATCTAACTATCACAAGGCCAGAAATTTCGTACTCTGTTGGTGTCGTTTCTCAATTTATGCATAATCCAACAACTTCTCATTTAGATGCCGCAAAAAGGATTTTGCGTTTTGTGAAAGGATCTCTTAGTCATGGACTTTCGTACAAGAAGTGTGCTAATTTTTTATTAAGTGGATTTACTGATGCAAATGGGCAGGTGATACAAATGATCGTCGCTCGACTTCAGGTTACCGTTTTAGCACTGGTTCGGCAGTGGTTTCTTGGTGCAACAAGAAGTAAGATGTTGTTGCTTCGTCTAGCACCGAAGCTCAATATATTGCAGCAACCATGGCTGCACAAGAGTGCATTTGTTTGAAAAGGCTAATCAAAGACATGTCCCACGAAGTAGACTATGCTGTGCAAATCAAGTGTAACAATGAAAGCGCCATCAAACTTGCGTCAAATCCAGTTTTCCATGCCCGAACGAAGCATATTGAGATCCGCCATCGCTTTGTTCGTGAGAAATTTTTGACCGAAGAGATTGAACTAACAACTATTTGTAACAATGCTCAAGTGGCTGATATATTCACTAAAGCTTTGGAGAAGTCTAAGTTTCAATACTTTCGAGATACTCTGGGAGTTGTTGATCGTGAGCTTGCACTAAGGGGAAGTGTAACAAATTAGTGCAACTTACTGCCTTGTTTCTTTTACTGCATTTACCAAGTCAAACGAACTATTTAGGTGAGGTTTGCTCACCTTAGAAAGTGGCTTGGGAGTTCAGGATTTTTAGGAGCTAGTTTAGTGGAATAAAACACTATAAGTTAGGAGTTATAGTAGAAGTAGTAGACTATCAGTATAGAGTTTTATATACGCTTTGTTTTCTCCAGATGTTAGCCGCTATATTTTCTATTCAATAAAAAACTTTCTGCTATTTTTTCTTCCCTCTCTGTTCCTGTTTTTTGTTATAGTCTTTTTGTATTTTAGTTAGGGGTATTTTTGTCCAAATATTTTCCCGTGTAAAAAATTGTGGTTGTTTCCTATAACATTTCAAATATTGAATGATTATTAATAAGCGGTCCAAAATATGGCCAATATCCCACCTAATTGTTTCAAATTGATTGCATATCTTTCATATCACCAGCTGCCACGGTACTTTTACTACAACATGATAATATAAATAGGCATATCATTTCGGAAATATAACAGAAAAAGGCAAACCAAGTAACCAACATATATTGTTTCAGAATTATTTGTTCCAGTTTGTATATTTCTGAGTAGCTTCAGTGACGATCTCATTTGTGTTGTGTTTTCATAATGTCTGTCGTATTAGATCAACTTATGACAAAGTACTTGAAGATGATGGAACTGAGTAGTTTTAGTTATTACTACTATTTATTATTTAGCTATTTCTGATGCACAAAAATAAAAAATACTTACTTAAATACTCCAGTTACCTTTGTGAAATATGATAAATGTTAGTCATGATTTGCTGGCATATAATAATATACCTACTAGTGGAGAGGAGGTTGAATCTTTCCCATATTTTGCTCCAAATCTCCCCTTTTGTTTCCTTCTTTTATTTATTTGTTTTATTTTTTTTATTCAATTTTGCTCCAAATCTCTTCATATTTCACACCACTTTATTCCTCATAATATAAATATAATATTTAGCACAATTCATTATAGTTAATACTCAAAAGATGATTAAAAGTACTAAAATGTGAGGCAAACAATGACTAAATATATGCATTTTACGCCGAACATCAATTTTCCTACTGAAATTTCTCACTGAAAAATGTTCAGTGGCTATTCCCACATAAAGTTTGATTGGATTAGTTGGAATTGAAAAAAAAAAAAAATAGTAGTGTTTCCACACGAAAAATCATGAAGTTTCCAGCATTTCAAAGAGAACCTATATGCGTTTTTCCAGAGAGTTTATTCGGTGGAAATGAGGTGGATAATTGATTTTTTATACAAGATCTAAGGTCCTACTTTCATTATGAAAAGGGAAAATATCTAAAAACTACTGCTTTGACCTCTTTTGGTGGAAGACAAGTTCTTATTAAATCTCTAATTCAATCCCTTCCCATATATACTTCATCTGCCATTAACCCTCCTAAAGGTACTCTGGAACTTATTGAAATATATATAGTGAATTTCTTTTGGGGTGCTGTGAATGGTAAGAACAAATACCACTGGACATCTTGGGAAAAACTGTGTTTTCCCAAAAATGAAGCTGGTATTGGCATCAGATGCATGGATGACATTTCTAAGACTCTTCCTGTTAAAAGATGGTGGCAAATCAGAGTTAAAAAATCTATATGGGCTGATTTCTTATTGGCTAAGTATTGTCCTAGAATGCATCCTGTTGGAAAGAAATGGTGCCCTGGCAATTCTCAAGCTTGGAAATATCTCTTGTAGACAAAGAAAAAATGTGAAAAACTAATCACTTGGAAAATCAATGTTGGGAATTGCAGTTTTTAGTGGGATAACTCTTGCACATCTCTGTCAAGATCACATCAACAGAAACAATGCTAAGATAGAAAGTTAAAGACTTCATGGTTCATAACAGACGGGACCCTCAGAAGCTGTATAATAACCTTCCTAGCCAAATTGCTCTACACATTTTATGCATTAAACTAGGACAGGAGAACAAGGGTGATTATGCCATCTGGAATGCTACTGAGGATGGTCACTTCACCAATGGCTCTGCTTGGGAGTTGATTAGAAGACACAGACCTAAATATGGAACTATCTCTAATATATGACACAAATCAATTCCTTTTAAGCAATCCTTCATGTGTTGGAGGATTTTCTTTGGTAGAGTACCTTTCAATGAAGGGTTAACAAGGTTTAGCTCTCAGGATGACAATGACTGCATCTGCTGTTTTGTGCCAAGAACTGAAACTGTGCAACATGTTTTTGTGGAGGGAGGTGTTGCTGAATATGTTTGGAGGGCCATTGGAAACCCACTGGGAATCACACACCATCACCTTCCTATCAGGGGACTTCTCAATTAATGGTGGAACAAGAAATCCAACAATATTGTACACAAGCTGGTTCTACAAGCTACTCCTATCGTTATATTGGGAAATTTGAAAATCTGGGTCTGCTTGCAAATATGGGGACAACAACAGATTTTATCATTATAGAATGGTTACTCAATGTATTTGGAACATCAAAGCTGTGCTTCATAATGCTTTCCCTACCATTGACACTGGTGGTAGTTGGGAAAATTTATGTACCATGATTGAGAAACTCAAGCCTGTCATCAGATGTATCTCAGTTCACTGGACTAAACCTGCTAATGGTACTATTAAAGTCAACACAGATGGGAGCTTCATCAAAACTGCCAACAGTGCTGGAATAGGTAGGGTGGTAAGGAATGACAACGGGGATTTCATATTTGCATTTTCTGTCCCAATTCGAGCAATAGCAGTGCCCAAGCTGAAGCTGCTGCTACTAAATATGGAGTGGACTGGTGTGTTTTAAATGGTCACAATATCCTACATATTGAACTTGATTCTCTGATGATTAATAACATGCTCATCCAAAAAGACACAAGCAATGTGAAGCTCAAACATATCATCAATAATACCTCAAGATTGCTCACAAGCACCACTCATCAAATCTCTCATTGTCTAAGGGAGACTAATCAAGTTGCTGACCTATTGGCAAAGATGGCATTCACAAGTAGAACCAGAACCTTATATCACTCTCTTCAGAACCTTCCTAGAGAGGCAAAGGGGTTGTTTCAACTTAATAAGTGGCAAGCTCCCACCTTTAGAAGAAGATATGAAAAGTATAATTTCTTTGTAAGCTAAGGACTCTTTTTGTTGATGGAAAGGATATTGTATAGGCTATTCCTTTCCTAGATTGCTTGACAATTTTTTTTTGTAGACTTGAGGCAAGGTACCATGCCCCCCTCTTGTCATTGTAATTTACTACTAAATTATTACATGGTAGGGGTCCAAGCCACCCCCCCCCCCACACACCTTATGCCCACAACCTAATGGTGATGGCTTAACTTAAAAAAAAAAAAAAAAAAAAAAAAAAAAACGAAAGCAGCCATATTCCTTAGGGCTCGTTTGGTACGAGGGATTAGAGATAATTAATCTCGGAATTGTAGTGTTATATTTTTATCCCACATTGAGGTGGGATATCAATCTCGAGATAACTTGTTCCCCGACCAAACGATCCCTTAAGTTCTCTATGGTGTGACTATAACTCCTTACATTTGGTTGAAAAAAGTTACTTCCAAATGCCAAAGTTTATTATTGACGGATTTCATCGTCAACGAAGGTTTCACAAATTTGAATAATTTAGATATGCCAAAAGGTTTGTTTGTATTCGTTTTTTTAATTAAATTGTCACAATTAGATTAAATTTTTAATAAAATACTAACTAAAATAAGAAGATGGTTCTAAAACATCACAACTATTCAATAACTTGTTGGCATGTCATTGCTCCATCAACTATAATTAATCTAATCTGCATTTCATTACAGGTCAGAAAAAAAAAAAACTTAAATTATCTACAAACCTCCTCGCTAATCCATCGCTGAAATTGCTTGTAGCTAACAAAAATTTGTGATGGGCCCATTAGATTTCGTTTTATGGCTACAAAATTAATGAGGTGGTATTGATGGTATTAAAATTGCAGTTCGCGATGATATATGATGATGGTGATGATATTCCAACATGGGTTTGGTCCCAAAGCAATTCGTGATGATTTTCCTGACTTTAATTTTTCGGGTTATGTAAATGCTTCTAGCTCTGCGCATCCATCACAAAATTTATCTTATGAGTTTTTGAAGCTTTTGTAAGATCTGGTAGAGAAGAGGTTTTGTTTTGGAAACTAAACGAGGTGAATACAAACTCGCTCCGAGAATTATTCCCAAGGTTCAAACTAATAAAAATTCAAACTCCACGAGTTATTCCTAGAGTTTGAGCTGCACATTTCAAACTCTAGGCACAATTCATAAATTTGAACCAATATCGTTTCTGTAGTTATTTCATATTTTAGTTAGGGGTATTTTTGTCCAAATATTTTTTCATGTAAAAATTGTAGTTGTTTCCCTATAGCATTATCAAATATTGAGTAAGTATTGATAAGCGGTCAAAAATATGGCCATCCAACCTAGTTGTATCAAAGTGGTTGCATATCCTTTATCACACCAGCTACGGTTAGAAATTGTTTAAAATAAATTAAATATTTTTTTTTTTTGAAAACATGTGTCTTTTAAATAAAAGGGTGTGAACTTTCATTTTTGGTTACCGCCAGTTCTATTTAAAGTCAGCTTTTTAACATTTTAAAGTAAGTTTTTAATCCTGCAGAATATTTTTCTTCTATGTGCAGGGTAACGTTCTTCTCTTTGCAAAGTAATTTTCTTTTCCAATTCCAAAGAGATCAAGTTGAGAATTCTTGCTCCCCTAGATGAATTTCTGCACTATTTGCTTAGTGCAGAAATTCGAAGGTTTGCTATATCCACCAAAACTATTTGCATACAATCCCATAGCAATTTCTTGAATCTGTTGTTGCTTGCTTGCTCCTCAAATATTCTGTTGTTGGTGTCGAAGTATTTCCATTCGCTCCAACACCACGGAATGCAGTTGTTTTTGAGATAGTGACGACATTTGGTCTTCTTTACACTGTTTATGCAACTCAATTGACCCCCAAAGGAGTAACTCGGGTGTGATCATTGCCCCAGTTGCAATTAGTTTCATTGTTGGTGCCAACATCTTGTTTGGTGGTGTTTTTTTATGGTGCAGCAATGAATCCTGCTATGCCCTTTGGTCAAGCAACGGTTAGTTGGACATGGAACAACCACTGGGTCTACTGGCTTGGTACATTCGTCGGTGCTACCATAGCTTCTTTGGTCTATGAATCCATCTTCATTACCAAGAACACTGATCACGAACAACTCCCTATTAGCATCGGCGGAGCCAATTTCATTGAAGGAGAATCAATCGAATCCCTTTGTCATAAACTGATACCATGCTAAAAAGATAAAATAAAAAAAAATAAAAAAATTTTTGTACGTATTTAAGTTGTTGAATTTCCTCCACATATGAGAGGTTTTAAATATGGTGGTAAAGGGGGTACGTAATTTTATTAGGTCATAGGCTTTTTATCCTAGGTATGACATTCTTTTATTTTTTTCATTTCTTCCTATTAGGACTCATAAGTCTTATGTGATAACTCTTGTAAATTAGAATTATATCTCTTGTAGACAATATTATTAGATCATATTCTCATTTCAGAAAGACAAAAACTATTATTTTGTTACTTCTCTCTAGATATATAGCTACAAAGGGTATTTCTTTGAATTTGATTAATTTGGTATATTCGGATGCAATCAGTGTTATGTTTAATTTCGTACAATGCATATGTTCTATAGATTTTAATTCTTTATCTATGTGGTACAACTAGTTATGTATTTAGTACTAATTTATTAGTCTTTTCAATTTTTGATTTATGAGATATGAAAATCAATTGAGATTTTAAAATTTACAAGTATATTGTTTTCGTTTATAACATAAAAAGTATAAAAAGTTAATCGTTTGTGTACTTTTGTTTATAACAGCTAAATGAGATCTAAATATCGAATGTCAATATTCATGCATAACAACACTTCACTATAGCAGCCATGAAATTTTCGGATAAACATTGTCACTATAGAGAGGTTTGACTGTATATATATATATATATATATATATATATAACTCCTTTTTTCTCGTTCAACCATAAGATTTACTTATTTGCATTAGGGGCATAAGGTTCTTGGTGATTACATTTGATTGAAATAAGTTACTTCCAAATACCAAAGTTTATTATTGACAGAATTTCATCGTCGACAACGAAGGTTTCATAAATTTCATTAAAAAAATATTTAGATATTCCGAGCTAAGGTTTGTTTGTATTAGTTTTTTTTTTTTTTTTAAAATTAAATTAAATTGTCATAATTAGATTAAATTTTTAATAGAATACTAACTAAAATAAGAAGATGCTTCAAAAACATCACAACTATTCAATAACTAGTTGGCATGTCATTGCTTCATCGACTATAAATTGATCTAGTACACGTTTCATTACAGATCCACAACAAAATTGGAATTACCTACAAATTTTCTGGCTAATTCATCGCTATATTGCTCGTAGCTAACATAATTTATGATAATCCTTCGCTAATCCATCACTGAATTTTGTTGTTTAGCTACAGAACTAATGAGGTAGTATTGATGGTATTAAAATTGCAGTTCGCGATGATATATGATGATGGTGATGATTTTCCTGTTGGAAATTTGGGAGTTTCTGATGATTTTCATGAGTTTAATTTTTCTGGTGACATAAATGTTTCTAGCTCTAGGCATCCGTCACAATTTTATCTTATGAGTTTTTGAAGCTTTGGTAAGATCTGGTCGAGAAGAGGCTTTGCTATGAAAACTAAACGAGGTGAACACAAACATGCTCGGTGAATTATTCTTAGAGTTCAAACTAATAAAAATTCGAACTCCACGAGTTATTGTAGAGGTCAAACTAATAAAAATTCAAACTCCACGAATTATTCCTAGAGTTTGAGCTGCACATTTCGAACTCTAGGCACAACTCATAAGTTTGAACTAATATCGTTTCTGTAGTTCTTTTGTGTTTTAGTTAGGAGTATTTTTGTCCAAATATTTTTCTGTGGAAAAAGTTGTGGTTGTTTCCCTGTAACATTTCAAATATTGAATTAGTATTAGTAATAAGCGGTCCAAAATATGACTATCCCATCTAATTGTTTCAAAGTGATTGCATATCTTTCATCACACCAGCTACCACACTTTTACTACAACATGATAATATAAATTGGCATATCGTTTCAAAAATATATATATATAAAAAAAAAGGTAAACTAGCATATCGTTTCACAATTATTTGTTCCAGTTTGTATCTTGTTTTTTGCTTCAGCTTCAGACTTCAGTGACAATCTCGTGTTTGTTGTGCTTTCATAATGTTTGTCGTATATGGAACAAATAATGTTTTTCATATTTCACAAAAATAAAAATACTTAAAATGTTACTGTCACGCCTAGAATCATGGCCTAGGCGTAACACGACACTTGGTGCCTGCCTGCATGTGACCGAGCTAACCAACTGGCTGGCTGAATCAACATGTGATATCAAACATACTTGAATACGGAAATAGCATTAACACATGATGTTCTACTAAAATCTGACCAAGATATCATAAATGCAGAAATACTGAATAAGTTTGAATAAGTAGCTGACAAGGCTAACACAAATGCTGCTAAACATCTGAATGACTCGACTATAGTCTACGAAGCCCCTAAAGAGTATAAACTACTAATTGTTTACCGGAACAAGGCCCCCGGCATACCTCACTAACTGAACTACTGTAAAGACTGAAAGTATGATAAAGCCCCGAGGGAATTGGGGCTCACCAAGCAGCTGATACGAGAATGTCCTAGAAAGCAGAATCGTCAACCTGTAAATCGTTACCAGCATCGCGAGATACAGGCCCCGGGAAAAAGGGCGTCAGCACATTTGAATTGCACTGGTATGTAAAGCAACTGAAGGAAAGAACTGTAAGTGGAGTGCTCAGGAAAGGGCAGCCCAAGTCAATAAACATGTATATATAATCAGAAACTGAAACTGATAACTGAACAGAATAAAAGAAGTAAAGTACTAGGTACTCTCTGTCCTGAATATGAATTCATCTGTTTTAATTTAGTTAATCATATGTGGGGCCTCGGCCCAATACAACTGCACAAATCGGTGGCCTCGGCCAAGTAAGTGCGTCAGTCAATGACCTCAGCCAAGTATACGTATACATGAGACAGTGCCCTCGGGCAAAATACATATGTTCAATATTCATTAATTATCATTAAGAAATTGAGATTACTGGAATAATGAACATTTCTAAACTGAGACATGTATTCAAGGACTGATTATGGGTCTGAAGCCTTAACTATTTCTAAGCATGCTGAGTTTCTAGACTGATACTCATGGGTATCAAATACGAGTCTATATAGATTATGTTCTGAGTTCACAACATTCAAAATGAAAGTCACGAATGAATTACGAAACTAGATGATAGAGGTTCTGCAACTATTCATGGACTAAGAGGTAACTGTAATTCTGAGGCAAATCGTAATAGTCAATGAACCGTGTCATAGGGAGAATCATCAATGTTCCCAAATGTAGAGAGTTAGCCTTACATACCTGTAATCGCTCCAATCCAACGAACTAAACTGCTTTTCTGACGAAAAACACTAAAGCCCTAGCTTTGAATCACTTGAGAAGGATTTACCTTAGAAATTCTATGTTTTGGGTGAAGAATCATGTTACTAATCATGAATTAATGTTAGAATTGCTTAGGAATCATTAGAGCGGTCTTACCTTGACGTGGGAGAATGAGGAGAGGAGGAAAACGACTGCTTAGGGCTTTAGAACGAAGTTGGAATGTTTGATAAATGAAATTTTGAGTTAAGTGTTGAATTTATAGCACGAGCATTTTGGACCCCCAGGCTCGCCGAGCGCAGTCTAAGGCGAGCCCTTGCCTCGCTTTGGGGCGTTAGATGATTTTCTTGAATTTTTTCAACTTTTGGACCTCTACCTCGCTGAGCGCGGTCTAAAGCGAGCCCTTGCCTCTCTTTGGGGTGAGCTCAGTGAGCTGCCCTATCCATTTTACAGTTAGTCAAAATTTTATGTTTTCGGTTCGTCAACATCGTTCAATAAAATAGGCATAACTCCTAGCATAGAGCTCCGTTAGGGCTCTTCAATGTACTATTAGAAAGGTATTTCAAAGGGATTCAACTTTTATATTTTAAGTTTTTCTCAAATTTCTAACAGATTTTCACGAAATCAGGCTAGAAGACAGACCTTCCGTATACTTAGCCAATTCTATTGAATCTTAAGCACCTCTCTATTAGCCATTTTACGATGATCTTATCTCCTTGCTCCGAGATCTGATTGGCCTGATCCTTATATGACTAGAAAGGTATTTCTTCGTACTACAATTTTATTGAGGAACCTTTTCCAAATTATCAAAGAATCAAGGGGTGATGGGTGCCCGAAGTAGGCCTGTCAACCGCTTTTATAACACGTACAAACTTTCAAAGTTTCCGCTAAAACTCTAACGATATGAGTCTAACCTTGGTTATATGATACGGGGTGTAACATTATCTCCTCTTTAGGATCATTCATCCTCGAATGATGATCTTGGTTATATCGTGACTAATTCTGAGACTCTACGGAAATCATGGTAGAGTTTGTTCCGTAACTTAGATACCTGAAACTGACTAATTGAGGCACATGATTACTGAAATGATGTGAACACATGCTTACTGAATTGAATGTCTATTAACTGAATACTGAGCTGACTGAACTGGACTGATTGAATACAAGACTGACTAGGTACTAAAAGACATGGAGACTATAATATAAGGTCTGAATGAAAGGTTAATTACCTTCAACTCTAACTTGCTCTTCAAATAGATAAGGGTACTTGGACTTCATGTCCTCTTCGGCTACCCACGTCGCCTCTTCCACTTTCTGGTTCCTCCAAAGCACTTTCACTGAACCAATTTCCTTAGTTCTTAGCTTGCGAACTTGACGATCAAGAGTAGCCACTGGAATCTCTTCGTAAGATAGGCTATCTTTAATCCCTGTAATCTCCGTGGTACCTACAAGAGATGGGTTTCCCATGAATTTCTTCAACATAGACACATGGAACACTAGGTGTACAACGGCTAATTCTTGTGGCAATTCTAACTCATAAGCCACTTGCCCGATCCTTCGCAGGATTCTATATAGCCCAATATAGCGGGGACTAAGCTTCCCTTTCTTCCCAAATCTTATAGCGCCATTCATAGGCAAAACATTTAGAAACACCCAACCATCAACTCAAAATTCCAAGTCTCTATGCCACACGTCCGAATAGGACTTTTGACGACGCTAAGCCATCTTCAAATGCTCTTGAATAAGCTTGACTTTCTCCATAGCCTGATAGACCAAGTCTGGTCCAAACAACTCTGCTTCGCCAACTTCGAGCCAACCAATTGGCGATCTACATCTTCCCCCATACAAGGCCTCAAACGATGCCATTTGGATACTAGAGTGGTAGCTGTTATTATAAGCAAATTCAATGAGAGGTAGATGATCATCCCAATTACCTTTAAAATCGATAACACACTCCCTCAACATATTTTCAAGAGTCTGAATATTGCATTTTGCCTGACCATCTGTCTGAGGATGAAAAGCTGTGCTGAGGTTCGCCTTTGTGCCCAATCCTTTCTGAAAGGATTTTCAAAAGTTTGTTGTGAATTGAGCACCACGATCTGAAATGATGGACAATGGAGTCGAATGAAATCGGACGATTTCCTAAATATATAACTTGCCATAATCTTCTGCTGAATCTGTAGTCTTCACTGGCAATAAGTGAGCTGACTTGGTAAGCCGATATACAATCACCCAAATCGATCATGCTTTCGAAAAGAGCGAGGTAAACCTATTATGAAATCCATTTTTATCATCTCCCATTTCCATACGGGAATGTCTATGTTCTGAGCCAACCCACCAGGCCTCTGGTGTTCGGTTTCACTTGCTGGCAATTTGGACACTTAGCCACAAAATCTGCCACATTCTTTTTCATGTCATTCGGCCAATAAATCTCCTTAAGATCATGGTACATCTATGTGCAACCTGGGTGAATATAATACCCGGAATTATGGGCTTCAGACATAATCCGATTTTTTAGCCTATCTATGTTTGGAACACACAATCTGCCTCTGTACCTCAAAGTACCATCATTTTCCCCTTGTTCAAAAGCCGTAGTCTTATGTTTGTGAATCCCCTCTTTCAGCTGTAATAGATAGGGATCATTAAACTGCTTTTCCTTCACTTCGGCTACTAAGGAGGATTCAACCTTGTTCTGAACAACAACGCCACCATCTTCGGAGTCCAGAAGTCAAACTCCTAGGCTTACTAAGCGGTGGACTTCCGTCATCATAGTTAGCTTGTCTGCCTCAACATGAGCTAAGATTCCCGTAGAACGCCGATTGAGAGCATTGGCTACAACATTTGCTTTTCCTGGATGATAGAGGAGATCAACATCATAATCCTTAAGCCATTCGAGCCATCTTCTCTGTCTAAAATTCAGCTTCCTTTGCTTGAAAATATAATGAAGACTCCTGTGATCTGTGAAAATATCAACATGCACTCCATACGAATAATGGCGCCAGATCTTTAGCGCGAATACCACGGCTGCTAGCTCAAGATCATGAGTTGGATAATTCTTCTCGTGGGGCTTAAGTTGTTTGGACTCATAGGGTATAACTTTACCGTTCTACATTAACACACACCCAAGACCAACCCCTGAAGCATCATAATAAACCACGAGCCCTTTGGTTCTCTGGTAGCGTCAAGACTGGAGCTGAAGTCAACCTCTTCTTCAACTCCTCAAAACTTTTCTCGCAAGCATCTGACCACTTAAACTTGACCTTCTTCTGAGTCAGTCTAGTCAAAACGGACGAGATAGAGGAAAATCCCTCTACAAAACGCATGTAATAGCCTGCTAGACCAAATAAACTTCTTATATCGGATACTGAGGTGGGTCTAGGCCAATTCTTCACTGCCTCTATTTTCTGAAAATCCACTTTCACGCCTTCGCCTGAGATGACATGGCCCAAAAACGCTACTGATTTCAACTAGAATTCACGCTTAGAAAATTTTGCATGTAGCTTGCAATCCTGCAGTGTCTGCAGCATGATTCTGAGATGTTCTACATGGTCAGTCTCGCTACGAGAATAAATTAGGATATCCTCAATAAACACGATAACGAACAAATCAAAATAAGGCTTGAAGACTCTGTTCATAAGGTCCATGAAAGCTACTGGTGCATTCGTCAAACCAAATGACATCATCAGAAATTCAGAATGCCCATAACGAGTCCTGAAAACTGTTTTAGGAATATCAACTTCCTTAAACTTCAACTGATGGTACCCTGATTTGAGGTCAATCTTGGAATAACACTGGGCACCCTGAAGTTGATCGAATAAATCATCTATTCTGAGAAGAGCGTATTTGTTCTTGATGGTGACTTTATTTAGCTAGCGATAGTTAATGCACATACGCAGAGTCCTATCCTTCTTTCGGACAAACAAAATCGGTGCGCCCTAAAGTGAGATACATGGCCTTATAAATCCCTTTTCTAGAAGATCTTTCAACTGGAATTTTAGCTCCTTCAACTCTGCTGGAGCCATTCTATAAGGTGGAATAGATATCGGTTTAGTGCTGAGAAGTAGATCAATTCCAAAGTCAATCTCCCTATCCACGCAGGGGGGGGGGGGAAGGGGGGGGGGACTCTGGGAAGATTCTCGGGGAACACTTCTGGAAACTCATTTACAATTGATACTGCTCTGGAGGGTGGGGGTCTGAGCATCTGTATCCCTAACTCGAACTAGATGATAGATATACCCTTTAGAGATCATCTTTACGCTTTAAGATAGGAAATAAACCTACCCTCAGGTGCTACTGCAACACCCTTGCATTCTAAGACTGGTTCAATGGGAAATTCGAAACTCACTATCTTGGTTCTACAACCCAATGTGGCATAACAGGACTCTAACCAATCCATGCCCATGATTACATCAAAATCTACCATCTCTAATTCTACTAAGTCTGCTATAGTGAGGCGATGATACACCTTGACTGGACAACCCTTATAGATACGTCTGGCTATAACTAATTCCCCAATTGGAGTGGACACTTCAAAGGGTTCACACAACTTTTCTGGTTCTACCCTAAATTTCTTAGCAATGTATGGGGTTACATAAGATAGGGTGAATAGATCCATAAGAGCATAAACATCAAAGGTGAATCGGTAGCATGCACGTGACAACATCTCCACGAGAGCCTCGTATCCGACGGCCTACCGGCGCATCTGGCCAGTTCGATCACCCTTTATGTCCGGACTTTCTTTGCGTCACGCCTTTGTTGGGCCTGAGGGTTACGAGGGGCTGCTGAATTAATAGACTGAGCTACATTACCTCCATTATTCTGCCTTGCTGATGGACAATCCCTTAAGAAGTGGCCCTGATGGTTGCATCCATAGCAACCCTCCGTGCTTGAACGACACGCCCTTAGGTGCTTCTTTCCACACTTGTTGCAAATAGGGTGTGTAGGACCTTAGTAATCCACACTGGCCTGTGTTTGCGACCTTGCCGTGCTGAAACTTCTGTTGTTCTTATTAAATTTGGACCTCTGTACTGGTTCACTAGCTGAAGATGGAGCAAGTCCTGATTTTAGTTTCCTGAAGAACTAGTGATTACCACCTCCTTGAGATCCCCGTATTTGAAATTTCCTGGAGACTTAGCTACTACGGTCGAATTCCACTCGGTTATTCTCCTTCGTAGTCTTCTTCCTTGCTTTGTCTTCATTCCCTTGAACAAAGGCAACCATGTTAATAATGGTCATGTCATTTTTTCGAGCAGCTATATTAGCATCACCGTGTGCGGGCATAAGGCCCAACACAAACGCCCAATCCACCCCTTATCACGCACCATCTCCCGAGCATACTTGGCCAGAGTGACGAACTTATGGTAGTACTAGTTCACACTCATCTCATTCTGTCTGAGTCTCTCTAACTCTAAAGCCTTAGGCTCCAGGACCTTAATGGGAAGAAAATGCTCAAGAAACGTGTCTGCGAACTCTCCAAGTCGCGAGACCAACATCTTCTCCTCGGGACTCTTCCCATATTTTAAACCAAGCGTTAGCAACATCCTTTAGCTGGAACGCAAAAAACTTTGTTGCCTCTGTGTCTGTAGCATGCATCACTCGAAATATTTTCTAAACGTCATCAATGAAGATTTGCGGATCCTCTTCCTTTTTGATCCCGTGAAAATTGGAGGTTTTATGTTGAGGAATTCCCTGGACCTGGAACTACCTATCCTATCAATAGCACCTGTTCCCTGCCACAAAGCCTGAGTAGCAACAATTTGGGTAAACAGCGGATAGTTCCACGACACCCGTGTCAAGGCCCTTTGGGAGCGGAAATAGTGCAGGACCTCTGCACGGGACCTTTGGTAGCGAGGAGGGGTGTGCGGAGCCCGGAGTGGCTCCCTAGATGCAGGTGTTCTCTTCTGACGGCGTCAGCCATAGCCCTCTGGCTAGTAGCTAAAGTCCTGTTACTGTACTTTCTTTTCGCAGGCATTTATGAAACACGTAATTCGCACGAGTTAGAACGATTTCTGAAAGCATAGCTCTAACTGAACGATTTAGAGTATGAAAGAAGTGAGACAATCCTAGATGTCTTGGTGGTCAACTGTTTACATGTGTGGCGCGCACACATACGTAAGAGTGCCCCCACTGGACACTGCTTCATAGACTTCCTAAGACACTTAAACCTAGGCTCTGATACCAAGCTTTATCACGCCCCGAACCACGAACTAGGCATAACACGGCACTCGGTGCCTGCCTGCATGTGACTGAGCGTGTCACACCCCTACCAGGAGTATGACGGGCTCCGACCCGTAGGCCGGGAACCACCTGACTATTCGTTACTTTGAACATTATAAACCATAACTCAAAGAACACCTGCACGTAGAAAAGGCCCACGACACGGGGAATATCCAATCGTTCGGCATTTTTATGGTTCATATGCGGACCGACAAGGTCGCCACAAACATAACGTATATCATAAAGATGGCAAGGCTAACAGTAAAGTATCAAGGGCTCAAAATAAAGCCGACAAGGCCACCAATATATTATACAACAATATGAACCGGTGGAGTTATAAAACATCTATTTTGTACACACACGTCTACGAGCCTCAC
>NC_081349.1:45261035-45276563 GCF_029784015.1 Lycium ferocissimum | reverse complement strand
TAATGAACTTGGTCCTTTTTAATAACTCGGCATACGTCTGTCCCTGGGACATTATACGGTCCGTATAAACTTATACGGTCCATATAAGTGACCGTGAAATGGACCTTCCTTTCACTCATCTCTGTGACCATTATACGGGCCGTATAAATTTATACGGTCCGTATAACTGACCGTATAATCCCACCAGTGAGGGACCTTCATTGTGATGGTTCCACGGTCCATTATACGGTCCGTATAACATTATACAGTCCATATAATGAACCGTATAACCCACCAATCCACTGAACTTGTTCTCGTCATTTCGTTTGATCTCCAATCCTTATGGAACCTTCTTAACATTTGTTTAACACTTCATTAACAATCTAAGGGGCGTTATAACTCTTCCCAAAATATCATTAGGTCATCATTAATTCAATACTCGAAAATCTCGCCCGACACATGACATATACCTTACTTTCCTTAACAACTTTCGTCCCCTACTTCCAATGTCTTTGAAAATCTTAATTAGGATCATTAAAGGCTATTTCTTACTTATCAAAACACCGTATACGTCGTGCTCTTCGTTTGCCCATTCACTATGCATCAACGAAATTTTTTTCGAGGTGTAACAGTTAATGAATCAATTGTGACATCGGAATTCGTTAAGCTCCTTATAGAATTCCCGACTATACCATGCTCCTTCAGCAGCAATTTTTCTTCATAGCTATCCTTTCACCAGTACCCTTGAGATTCCTCTTACTCCCGGTTCCCGATTCCGACTAGGGTTTTTATCATACCAGTAAAAGTCGATACTCTCTCTCATTCATTCTCACGATTTGTCCTTTCCTTAATTTAGCTCATAGTGTCCCATAGTTTCTCTTAACTAATTGTTTGTATCATAATCATGCATCATAATCCTTCTAATGTCCCGCCGATTCTCGTCTCATCATGAAGTTTTAGTAAAATACTCCCTTTTCTTTCTTCCTTTGTTCATTTCTTATTTCCCTTTACGATACCATAGCTTGCTCATATGTATGTCTATTCCTCGTATATTTGTCTTGTTTCCTTTATAATCGCATCTCTATTCCAAGTCCACTGTCGTATGCCATCACTGTCTACCTTTGGCCAACCTTACTAATTTATTAAGCTTCCTCTTATCGTCACCAATCACATAACTTCCTTTAATTAATTTATAACCGCATTTTCTTGTACTTCTGTCCTCAAGGTCCTCCTTGATTTCCTTTGCTCTTAAAGTGCTCTTTCCCGTTTGCCACTTAATAATATCTTCCTAGAAATTCGCAGAACATTCCACTATGAGTACAAACCTATCTTGATCTCGTATATATATATATATATATATATATATATATATATATATATATATATATATATATATATATATACTTCTAGGGTGAAACTTTCCCGTACTCGTTAACTTCCTCTTCCATAGCAATATCTCTTTGTTATCTCTTACTAACCAATCTAATCTATAAATCGTAATACCGTATTTGAGTTCCTAATGTCGACTCTCTTTATGTTTTCAATAGGTCTCAATCCTCCGAAAGCTCGGATGCAACTTATTCCACTTTCTTTATTTACTAATCATTTTTTCCCTCCAGGGTTTCTCCTTTAAATTAAATTAAAATCACTCTAAAACTTCTCTTTGAAAGCGTCTCGTAGTTATCCCTTCAATCATGACTTACCAAACGGCTGATGGTCACATTTTCCCTTTACTCTTTCTCTATAGACATGCAACCAATTCAATTTGTAAAAATTTCGGCAGAGTTTCCTCTATAATTCATACTACCTCGTTCTTGCACACAACCCAGAAAACACATTCAATGCCCCACGGAGCAATCACCAATACACATAATATCTTGCTCAAGTTCTTATATCAACGTCTATCCATATTAATAAAATAGGAAACATACCTTTCGAATGAACAACTTCAATTCTCAGCAATTTCCTTGTAGTGGCATAATCAACTGCTTATCCATGATTAAAACATTTGGGCTATGGCACGATCTAAGATAAGAAAGAAAGGTCAATGGTTCCTAAATGCCTTAGATATTCCCTAGGACGAATGCCTCTCTTGTTTATAAGTGTGGCGCGCTTCACACCCATAAACAAGACTCTACTGGACACGGCTCATAGATATTCCCTAGGACGAACTGCTCTGATACCACTTTGTCACACCCCTACCAGGAGTATGACGGGCTCTGACCCGTAGGCCGGGAACCACCTGACTATCCGTTACTTTGAACATTATAAACCATAAATCAAAGAACACCTGTACGCAGAAAAGGCCCAACAAAGAAATATCCGATCATTCAACACATAGGTTCATATGTGGACCGACAAGGTCGCCACAACATAACGTATATCATAAAGCCGGCAAGGCTAACAGTAAAGTATCAAGGGCTCAAAATAAGGCCGACAAGGCCACCAATATATTATACAACAAT
This sequence comes from Lycium ferocissimum, assembly GCF_029784015.1. NCBI lineage: Eukaryota > Viridiplantae > Streptophyta > Magnoliopsida > Solanales > Solanaceae > Lycium > Lycium ferocissimum. Next base: position 45,274,119 of record NC_081349.1, on the reverse strand, counting down.
ATGAACCGGTGGAGCTATAAAACATCTAACTGTACACACATGTCTACGAGCCTCTACATAGAATACAAATGATCATAAGGACAATACCAAATAGACTGCAGCTCCGAAGTAAGTGGAGTGCTCCTAAGAATTCCCTGATAGAACACCTACGGGTCTGACCCGTCGCCCTGCCTAACTGCGGGCATGAGCGCAGAGTCCATAAGAAGGGACGTCAGTACGAATAATGTACTGAGTATGTAAGGCATGAATAACAACATAATATAGCTATGGAAGGTAACATGAAATATGAGAGATAACCTGTACGTCTGGATGCCTCACAAGGTGATGTCATGCATGCTCAGCTTTTAAAAGAAACTTTTTCTTACATACATATTTATATGATATCATCATCATAACGTACCCGGCCCTTTCGGGACTCGGTGTGTAACGTACCCGGCCCTTTCGGGACTCGGTGTGTAACGTACCCGGCCCTTTCGGGACTCGGTGTGCAACGTACCCGGCCCTTTCGGGACTCGGTGTGCAACGTACCCGGCCCTTTCGGAACTCGGTGTGCAACGTACTCAGCCTTTTCGGGACTCGGTGTGTAATACCAACTGACCAGTGGTTGCCCAATAGGTGCCGTACCCGGCCAACTATAGCGCGGCTCGGTGTAGTAAAATATATACATATATATATATGTATATATATATGTAGACATATATGTATACATATGTATATATATGTATATACTATATATATATACATATGTGTATATATATATAGTATATACATATGTATATATATATATATATATACATATGTATATATATATATATATATACATACATATATATCTATATACATACATATATATATATGTATACATATATATATATATACATATATATATATATATATACATATATATATGTATATATATATATATAAGCATGCATGAGAGCTAAATAAAAGCTATAACTATTTCGGAGTGACGTAAGGTCGGTAACCTCCGATTTTCATTATGAAATTATCATCATCGCTATATCTCACCTTGAAGGAACAATTATTATAAGGTGAGATCAACAACAATGAATAAAATCGAGAAAAACATGAAATAATCTCAATAATCTCATAATAAATAGTATTAACATCATAAGCTTTGGAATTTCTAGAATTAAAATCATCATCATCATAATCATCATAGAAACATTCTCATCTTTAACATCGTCATTCATATTGTAAAAACATGTCCGTTGTTGTTGTCATAAAAGCTTATAGAATCATAAATCTTTGACTCGTAAAATAGGGACATTTTGGAAAATATTTATGGATTATCAAGAAAGAAGTCATGCCTTTGAATCATAAACTCTATGAATCATGAATTTCTAGCTTTTGGGAATAAGAATATTCTTGGAAAACATTTATGGATTCACATAAAGGGGTCATGGGACATTTGGAAACACCTATTGGATTCATAAGAAAGGAATCATGCCTTTAGAAGAAAGGGACTAGCCTTAACATACCTGTTCAACCTCCAGTTATCCACACTTATTCGTCTGAATTCATGAGTCTACATTTAAGAGGATTTACACTATCATTAGACTCATCATAGTATACTTATACTAAACTTTCAAGTCAAACTACTCTATACTCTGCCGAAAATTGGGCAATATTTCTCCTGTTTATATGCCTAGCCCGAAACCCCAATTCAGAAACCAACAACAACATCAATACCAACATTAACAACATCACTTTCAACACCAACATATGCCATAAAACAGCTTACACGCTTTTTTCCAACTTCTATAACTAACCAACTTACTATACAATTATTTAATGACTTTATCTCCGTAAATAAGCCTTAAATAATACCAAAAGAGAAAGATTCATACCTTTTTTCTTGTTAAGACAGTAATATCCTCAACATCCACGCTAAAATCCACCGTAAAACAATAATAGAATTACAACCATGCGTTATCCGGACCTAAACCACTACTCCGCTACTTGAAAATTGCTCACTTTTTAATGCCCTCACTCTCCATTATAAAATCTGGAAATTTCTGGGCTAAAATCTGGTGAAAAAAGGGGTTATTACCCTTTATATAGGGGTCAAATTCGGGTCGGGTTCACCGTAGAAGTATCGTAGCAAGCTCTGCATCGCAACACGCGTTTCTGCTTTGTCAGCCGAACTTGTAACATCCATAATTCTCTACTCCGATGTCCTATCAACGAGCGGTTTATTGCGTTGAAAACTAGACTCGACGAACTTTATTTTAGACTTTTAAAATACCTTAAAGGTCCCCATACCTAGATATATATCCCTCCAAAGTTGACCTAAAATTCTGTCCTTAATTCTGCCAACTTGTTCCAATTTTTCGACAAACTTATTTTTGTTGATTTTCTTGGTCCTAGAATCTTCCACAACTCCCTTTGCATGATATTTATCATTTATTATACTTGATAGTGGCCATGTTCTTGTGTTTTAAAATAGTCTTTCCCGATTACGACTTACGAGATCGTAATTCATCATTTACTTCATTGTTACATACTTCCCATCGCTTGTACCTTCCAAAACATCATGGGCCGTCTCTGATACTTCATTACTACGGTGATGTACGTGGCATGCTCATGCTCTGAAAGTGAGGGGTGTAACAGAGCGAACCAACTGGCTGGTTGAATTAACATGTGATATCAAACATACTTGAATAGGGAAATAACATTAACACATGTTGTTCTACTAAAATCTTACTGAGATATCATAAATGGGGAAATGTTGAATAAGTTTGAAAGTCTGAATAACTATTCGACAAGGCTAACACAAAAGCTGTTAAACATCTTACTGACTGGACTATAGTCTACGAAGCATCTAAAGAGTACTAAACTGCTAATTGTTTACCGGGACAAGGCCCCCGGCATACCTCACTAACTGAACTACTGTAAAGACTGAAAGTATGATAAAGCCCCGAGGGAACTGGGGCTCACCAAGCGGCTGATACGAGAATGTATTAGCAAGCAGAATCGTCAACCTGTAAACCGTTACCTGTATCGCGAGATGCAGGCTTTGGGCAAAAGGGACATCAACATATTTGACTTGCACTGGTATGTAAAGCAACTGAAGGAAAGAATTGTAAATGGGGTGCTCGGGAAAGGGCAGCCCAAGTGAATAAATGTGTATATATAATCTGAAACTAAAACTGATAACTAAACAGAACAAAAGAAGTAAAGTAATAGGTAAGAGCAGAAGAGACCTATTGTGACTGCTATTTGTTATTTGTTTGCTAGTTTTCAGGGATGTTTTAATTTTTAACATGTTTTACTTGTTCTCTAATCTTAGGACTCTATTTCAGATAGGGAGAGTAGTTGAGACTTATACGGATAGTAGTTAGGGTACCATCCTTTATATACCCTGTCATGTATCACAGAATAAACACAATAATATTCAATCAGCCATTCCCTTTTATGGTATCGCAGCCATCGCTCACACGAGACCGATCCTTTTTTTTTTTCTTTCTACATTTTCTCACACAATACCTGATCCGTTGTCTCAATGGCTCCTCCTACCAACGTTGTTAATGCTGATAACACAGCCGCAAACAACCCCATAATCCAATTCAATCCCGCCACTCAATTACTAATCAAGCTCATTGGCAGTCATAATTTTACAACTTGGAAGGCTCAAGTTTCAATGCTCATGAATGGTCACAAATTATTTGGCCATCTTGATGGCTCCTCCACTACACCACCCAAGACAATAACTCAAGACAACCAAAGCACGCTAAATCCGCCTACGAGACCTGGGTTCGCTGTGATTAACTTATACAAAATGCCCTCATGACATCGCTGATCCAACACTTGCATCAATCGTTGCAATGCTAGCCATCGCTCACAAAGCATGGATCCTTCTCCATATCGCTTTTGCTAACAAGTCTCCCGACTAGATTTTTTAGTCTCCGAGACCAAATGTTTGCTCGGCATCAAAAGGAATCTCGATCCGTCATAGATTATTTACGCGAGATTCGCGCACTCGATGACTCGCAACCTGTCGAGCACCCGCTTCTAATGAAGAACTCATTGTCAAAATTTTGAGTGGTCTTGCCCGAGTTTCGAGAGATTTCCGCTTATCGATCATGTGACACTTTTGTCACCTATAAGGAATTATACGGAAGCCGATTGACCATGAACTTTTTCTCAAACATGAAGAATCTAAGAAACACCACCCATAACCGCAATTGCTCAAAGGACTAGTATAGCTTCTCCACGTAACAACAACAACAACCGCAGAAAGGAAACAATGCCTCGCCCAACAATCAATAATGGCGCCCTCAACAAAAAAATGGAACAATGAAACCCAAGGAGAAACCAAAGAATGGCAAGAACAACCTTCTTGTGCAATGAACTACGATGTCAACTTTGTGATCGTCCCGGTCACTCACAAGAGTTTGTCGGTCACGGTCCCATAATCACCTCCAAGCACTTGCCAACTATGGCTTTGGACGTCTACTCCAACATTAGGAACCTTGGGATTGTCGACTTCGAGCCACTCATCACATTACATCCGATGCTCACAGCCTAACTACTACATGATTATCACGGTCCCGAAACGGTCTCAATGGGTGATGGTAACACCATACCAATTTCTCACACTGGTAACGCTAATTTACGTGCATCGAATTATCAATTTACCTTACTTAATACTCTGTGTGCCCCTTCTATAAAAAGAAATCTTATCTCAGTCTCACAATTTTGTCGTGACAATCAAACATCTATTGAATTTTTCCCTTTTTATTATCTTGTGAAGGACCTGACTACGGGGGAGCCTCTGGTGCGCGGGCAGATTAAAAGTGGACTTTACGAGTGGCCACCAAGCAGTACAAGCACCCATCCTCAATGCAATGTCTGCACCTGTGGCATCAGCGCTTGAGACATCCCAACAATCGCGTTTTAAATAAGCTTTTGCAGAAGTTTTCTCTTCCATTTTAGATTCAAAAAATTCTTCAATTTGTAATTCTTGTTGTTCAAATAAGATGCACAAAGTTACCTTTTTCTACAAATTCCTTGCAAAGCAAACGGCCTACAAATAATTTACAAAGTGATTTATGGGGCCCTTCCCCGTGTTATTCGTTGATAAAAAACGTTATTACGTTTTATTTGTTGATCACTTTTCAAAATATATGTGGTTGTACACACTAAAATCCAAGCACGAAGTTGCCGATGTTTTCAAAGTTTTACATCCCTTGCTTCGAGCGCCAATTAAACAAAAATTCTTTCATTTTATACCGATGGTGGCAGTGAATTTGAAAGTCTATCCTCATACTTAAAAACACAAGGTATTGAACACTTGATATCCCCTCCTTATATGCCATAAAGAGTAGCTTTGGTTGAACGGAGACACCGACACGTTATTAAAACAACCAAGACTCTATTACACCAAGCTTCACTTCCATCCAAATTTTGGAGTTTTGCTTGTCACCAAGCAAGCTTATCTCATAAACAAAGTTAACTACACCCAATTTAAAAGACCAGTCCCATATGAGATTTTATTCAAAGCATCTCCAAATTATGAATCTATAAAAATATTTGGTTGTTTATGCTATCCCTGGACTAGACCCTATGCCAAAAATAAACTTGAACCTCGTTCAACGCCTTGTGTTTATTTGGGATTCTCTAACAAATATTACTGCTACCAATGTTTTGATCCTGTCACTTCTCAAATCTATTTATCAAGGGATGTATTATTTTTTGAAGAAAATTATCCTTTTGAACACATGTTTTCCCAATTTAAAAATAATTCTAATACTAATGTATCTTGGGAAATCTGCTTTCGATGACCCCAAATCAAAGGATAATAACTTGGATTTAAACTCTTGTTATGATCTTCCACCACCAGCTTCAACTACCTCAACAACCACTTTCGTCCACATCCGTCGCAAACCAAGGCCTCTCTACCAATTCGTACTTCTCCATCTTTATTGCCAAATACTTCTCCTAATCCATCTTCATCTCACTCGGCGTATCTCTCCCACCGTTTCGACCCGCCACTATCTACATCCCCTTCAACATCCCACCCAACCACTTCGCACCCATAATTAACCGCTCCCTCATCACCTATCGACGCCGTAACTCTCGGTCCGTAGCCAAACCTCTACCCCCTTCCAACTCCGCCAACAGTTGCTCCCTCTATTTCTCCTTCTAAGACATCACAAGTCAAGTCAACAAACCTATCTTCCAAACCTTCTAGCTATCCTATGATTACTCGGTCCGAGAGTATCCAACATCCCCGTTCCCGCTTATCACTACGAAAATATTTCGATTCCTTAACTCACAAACAAGCCCAATCTCAACCTCAAAGGGCGAGCCGCAACGCAGTGAATTCGATGCACTTATTAGAAATCAGACGTGGAAATTGGTGCCCTATGACACGTCGAAGAACGTGGTGGACTGTAAGTGATTATTTCGCATAAAGCATCATCCTGATGGTTTTGTTGACAGGTATAAAGCTCATCTAGTTGCTCGAGGATTCACTCAGTGACCTGGTGTCGACTTTCATTCCACCTTCAGCCCAGTGGTTAAACCCACTACGGTGCGGTTGGTCATCTCCATCGCAACTCAACATAATCGCTCCCTTCATCGCCCTCGATGTAAATAATGCGTTTCTACAGGACATCTTAAGGAAGAGGTTTATATGCGACAACCACCGCTCTTTGAAGACTCTTCATTTTCTCATCATGTCTACAAACCGAACAAAGTAATTTATGGTCTTAAGCAGGACCTCGAGGCTTGGTATACCGAACTCAAAACTATCCGATATCGTTGGTGTTTCAATAAGTGCAAGTCTGACTCCTCCCTATTTATTTTTCATAAATTTGGCTTTACAGTATATATGCTCGTTTATGTCGATGATATTATCGTTACTGGCAATAACATTTCTGGTGTTCGTCATGTTATTGATGGTTTGTCCAATCGTTTTTCCATTAAAGATCTTGGTGCACTGCATTACTTTCTGGGAGTTGAGGTCCTTCGCACTACTAATGGAGTTTTGTTGTCTCAAAGAAAAGTATATTACGGACCTACTGCATGATGTTCATATGCAGACAACAAAGGTGTGCCTACACCGATGTGCTCCACCACCGTTTTTGCTCCTTCAAGAATGATTCTCTCGTTGATATATCCAAATATCGGCAACTCATCGGCAAGCTTCAATACCTATCCTTCACTCGGCCAGATATTGCATTTACTGTAAACAAGCTTGCACAGTTTATGCATTGTCCTAACCAAGATCACTGGAAAGTGGTTAAATGCCTACTCAGGTACCTTAATATCACTTCCTCCTATGGTATTTGAGTAACTAAGGAGCGAGATTCACGGTTGGTCGCTTATTCTGACTCTGATTGGGCTGGAGACCCTATTGATCGCACCTCTACTACTGGTTACGTGACTTATCTTGGCAGCACTCCTATTTCTTGGTCCTCCAAGAAACAACGCCGCCTTTAAGTTCTTCCATGGAGGTTGAATATCGTCTTGTAGCAAACCTACCGCCGAACTTAATTGGCTAGTCAATCTCTGTCGAGAACTTCAGGTTTCCTCTCACTAGAATTCCCAAAATCATGTGTGACAATGTTAGTGCAACCTATATTTGCCGAACCTCGTGTTCCACAAAGAAAATGAAACATATTGCAATTGATTTTCACTTCGTTCGAACAAGTGCGTAACAACACACTTGAAGTGAAACATTTACACTCTGCAGATCGTTGTCGACATACTCACCAAGCCGCTTTCGCGTGCTTTGTTTGAACAGTTTTCAACAAGTTGGGTGTTGTCAATGTCACCACCAACTTGCGGGGGCGTAACAAGAAGAGACCTATTGGATCGCTATTTGTTATTTGTTTCCTAGTTTTCAGGGATATTTTAATTTTCAACATCTTTTACTTGTTTTCTAATCTTAGGACTCTATTTCAGATAGGGAGAGTAGTTGAGACCTATACGGATAGCAGTTAGGGTATCATCCTTTATATACCCTGTCATGTATCACAGAATAAACGCAATAATATTCAATCAGCCATTCCCTTTTAATAGGTACTCCCTGTTCTGAATATGAATTCACCTGTTTTAATTTAGTTAATCGTATGTGGGGCCTCGGCCCCATATAACTGCATAAGTTGGTGGCCTCGACCAGGTAAGTGTGTCAGTCAATGGCCTCGGCCAAGTATACGTATACATGAGACTGTGCCCTCAGGCAAAATACACATGTTCAATATTCATTAATTATCATTAAGAAACTGAGATCACTGGAATAATGAACATTGCTAAAATGAGACATGTATTCAAAGACTGATTATAGGTCTGAAGCTTTAACTATTTCTAAGAATGTTGAGTTTCTAGATTGAGATTCATGGGTATGAAATACGAGTCTATATAGATTATGTTCTGAGTTCACAACATTCAAAATAAAAGTCACGAACGAATTACGAAACAAGATGATAGAGGTTCTGCAACTATTTATGGACTAAGATATAACTGTAATTCTGAAGCAAGTCGTAATAGTCAATGAACCATGTCGTAGGGAGAATCATCAACGTTGAGAGTTAGCCTCACATACCTGTAATCGCTCCAATCGAACGAACTAAATTGCTTTTCTGACGGAAAACACCAAAACCCTAACTTTGAATCGCTTGAGAAGGATTTACCTTGGAAATCCTATGTTTTGGGTGAAGAATCATGTTACTAATCATGAATTAATGTTAGAATTACTTAGGAATCATTAGAGCGGTCTTACCTTGACGTGGGAGAATAAGGAGAGAAGGAAAACAATTGCTTAGGGCTTTAGAATGATGTTGGAATGTTTGATAAATGAAATTTCGAGTTAAGTGTTGAATTTATAGCACTGGCATTTTGGACCCCCAGGCTCGCCGAGCGCAGTCTAAGGCGAGCCCTTGCCTCGCTTTGAGCGAGCTCCCCTGTCAATTTTACACTTGGATGATTTTCTTGAATTTTTCAACCTTTTGGACCCTTACCTCGCTGAGCGCAGTCTAAAGCTATCCCTTGCCTCGCTTTGGGGCAAGCTCAGCGAGCCCCTTTGTCCATTTTACACTTAATCAAAATTTCACGTTTTCTGCTCATCAACAGCGTTCAGTAAAATGGGCATAACTCCTAGCATAGAGCTCCTTTAGGCTCCACAATATACCGTTGGAAAGATATTTCAAAGGGCTACAACTTTCATGTCTTAAGTTTTCTCAAATTCCTAACAGATTTTCACGAAATCGGGCTAGAAGATAAACACACGCCGTAAACTTAGCCGATTCTATTGAATCATAAGCACCTCTCTATAAGCCATTCTACGATGATCGTATCTCCTTTCTCCGAACTCTGATTGGCCTGATCCTTATATGCCTGGAAAGGTATTTCTTCGTACTACAACTTTCATTATGGAACCTTTTCCAAATTCTCAATAAATCAAGGGGTTATGTGTTACCAAATTAGGCCTGTCAACCACTTTTGCAACACGTACAAACTTTCAAAGTTTCCGCTAAAACTCTAATGATACGAGTCTAACTTTAGTTCTATGATATGGGGTGTAACAGTTACCTTTGTGAAATATAAAAACCTGCCACGTGATTTGCTGGCATATAATAAGATAATTACTACTAGAATTGAAAGGAGATTAAATCGTTCTCATGTAAATGATAGAACTACCGAGATAAATTCCATGATGCATTAAATGCTGAACTTCGAAGAAACGTTTTTTCTGTAGTGTTCTCGAGAATATATCTTCTTCCCTAAATTAGCAAAGCCAAATTAAATATTAAAATATATAGTAAAATGAAATGCACGTGCAGCATTAGTTTAATGAAGTAGTAGTTGGTTACTATATTTTAGAAAATGCGAAGGGTTTTCCCAACAGTTCAGTCTACTCAATTCATGCTCTTATTTAGCCTATCAACTATATATATAGAGGCCTATTTAGAAAGAGAGCAACAAGAGCTAGAACGAAAGAGTACTAAGTAGCAGAAAATTAACTCATAAACCTTTTCATCTTCAAGAAAAAGAACATGTTGATTTCAAAAATTGTCATTGGAAATTTGAAAGAGGCTACCCATCCTGATACCCTCAAGGCTGCCTTAGCTGAATTTATTTCCATGCTTATTTATTTTTTTGACGCTGAAGGCTTTGTCGCATCATCAGGGGCGGATCCACAATGATTAGTGGGGGTTCCTGGGAACCCATAACTTTTTCCGGCACCTTGTAATTGTATTGAAGAATATATTCAAGGTATAACAATAATTAGATGGGAACCCAGTAACAATATGGATGCTTGGCTCAGTGGCAAAAAGTAACTAGGCGGAGCGCATCCGCGCTAGAGATGCAGGATCGAGCCTCTCCTGTGGTCTTTTTTACTTATTAAGCTCATTTTTGTATTCCGAAATATCTTTGCTGGGAACCCACAAACTAAAAATCCTGGATCCCCCTCTGCGCATCATCCAGGTTGACGAGCGGCAATTTGCAAGCCCAGCTGACTGCTACAGCGATAAACCATGCATTTGCTCTAGTCGTAGTAGTTTCAGTGGCGACAAACATATCTGGAGGTCATGTAAACCCTGCTGTCACGTTTGGTGCCATTGTGGAAGGTCACATCACCTTATGTAGGACTGTTTCGTATTGGATTGCTCAATTGTTTGGATCTATTGTGGCATGCTTGCTCCCGAAGTATTCTATTGTTGGTGCAGAAGTATCTCCATTCGTTCCAACACCATGAAACGCGGTTGTTTTTTAGATTGTGACAACATTTGTTCTTGTTTACACTATTTATGCAACTTCAATTGACCCCAAGAGGAGTAACTCGAGTGTGATTGATGCCCCAATTGCAATTGGTTTCATTGTTGGTGCCAATATTTTATCCGGTGGTGCCTTTTATGGTGCAATAATGAACCCTGCTGCACCCTTAGGTCAAGCGGTGGTTAGATGGACATGCAACAACCACTGGGTTTACTGGCTCAGTACATTCGTTGATGTTGCATTGCTTCTTTGGTCTATGTAACCATCTACATCCCCAAGAACACTAATCACAAGCAACTCCCAACTAGCATCAACAGAGCCAACTTCATTGAAGGAGATTCAATTGCATCCCTTCGTCAAAAAATGATACCATGCAGAAAAATTAAAAATGACTTTTTGTACATTATATAAATTGTTTAATCTCCTCGCCATACGAGAAGTTTAAAAATATGGTGATAGAGGGGGTTTAAAATTCTTTTAAGTCACAAGCTTTGGAATCTGGAATCCTAACTAGAAATGACATTCTTTCATATTTTTAATCCCTTTATTTGACCATTTGAAGTTCTTGCTCTACCATTTCCTTTTAGAGCTCTTATATGTAGTAACTCCTGTAAATAAGAATTATATTTGTCGTAGATATTATTATTTGATCATATTCTCATCTCCGAGAAGAAAAGTATTGCCTAGCTACTTCTCTAGATGCATAGCTATGAAGGTTACTTCTTTATGGAATCTGATTAATTTGGTATATTCGGATACAGTCAGCGATATCTTTTACATACAACTCTTTTTTTCGCCCTAAACTATAAGAGTGACTTATTTCCATTAAGGGTTCTTGTTATACACTATAAGAAAGTATAGAAATAGCAATAAAAAATTTAATATTTGGCAACAACTAAGTTTTATTATTGGCAAAGAGCTTTTTTGTTGCCAAAGAATTTATTTTTGCCGTCATAGTATTGATTATTGTTGCAAAAAGTACTTTTGGCAACAAAAAAAAAAAAAAAGGTTGTTGGACGTTGTTTGAATAACAGCAGTTGGAAAAAGTTTATGCAACAAAAAAAAAAAATGTTGCCAAAAGTACTTTTCGCAACAATAATCAATCTATGACAAAAAAAAAAAAATTGTTACCAAATACATGTTTTCTTGTAGTGCGTAGTTTAATGATGTGTTGTACAATATCTAAGGTAGTATTATATGCTTTCATTATGAAAAGGAAAATATCTAAGCTTTAAACAACAAGCAGAAGTAAATACAGTTTCTAATAAATGCTCTATGTTATACATTACTACTTTACATTTAAATCAAAAATTACTTCAGTGAAGAAACAATTTGTCACCAATCAGGAAAAACCCAAAACGGGAGTGGTTCAATTTTCTGCAAACCAATCTCACAAAATTGTTTGACACATCCATCTTCCAAGCTGAACACACCCATATCATGTCCCCCATATAAATAATCTTCGTTTACTCGATCCCAATAATCATCCGTGAAGTATATAGAATTCGCCTTGTAGCCATTCTTCGCGATTCATATCCATTTTGTACACGTCGAATTTAACTGTTCTATAGGGACAAATAGAGTTATCACATTCTCCCTCATATATAGCTCTTCCATCCTCTGTAACAAATTCACCAATGTGCCTTACAACTAACAAAATATCATCAGATGATAGAGCTAAGTAAAGGGTATCAGAAAATAGCTCAATTGGGTAGTATCTCTTAAGAGTTTGTGAATTTTGTTGGACCGTTAGGATGGACACTCATATGTTTCTTTGGAAAAGAACAATCTTGATTAAAATCCCAAATATCAACTGAACCTTTTTCTCCCAACACATAAAGAAAATTCTCAGCAAAGACAATATCAAAATACATCTTACTATAATCCCTACTCTTGATTTCTGTCCATTCTTGATTTCCATGCCTAAAAAATGCCAGACAATATGAATTATTGTATATGCACATAACTATGTAGTCCTTGTTGTGAGATGGCTTAGCAGATAACACAGCTTTCGTGATATTGGAACAATTGGGAAGTGGAATTTGGGCACGAGCAAAGAGATTTAACAAAAAAAGTTTGCAATTTTTATCCAAGAGAATTAGCCATCCATGTGAGGATCCAACACAAACATGATTTTCTTGAAGTTTGTAAGGTACATTCTTGAATTCTTGAATTATGTTGTTTTGGGGACTTAAAAAAGCAATGTTGTTATCACTCTTTGGAGATGGTAGTTTAAGCAGGGGAGATAATTTATGATTCTTTGAAGCTAAATGCCATGAAGAACAAACTGCTCTAAATTGAAACATGTCCATACAAGAATAAAGATTTGAATAAA
>NC_081349.1:45251552-45260935 GCF_029784015.1 Lycium ferocissimum | reverse complement strand
ATCCCGGTAAGGAAAATGTCATTATAGATGCTTTAAATTAAAAGTCTATGGGTACTTTAGCCTATTTGCATGCAAAAGATATGCCGATGGGCAGAGAAATTCGAAGACTTGATAGTCTTGGAGTTTGACTCGATGAAACAGTAGATGGAGAGTTAGTAGGAATTACTCCAGCCCGATCTGATGTCGTGGTGAGAATTAAGGCAAAGCAAAATGAGGACAAACTTCAAAGTAAACTTGTGAGATCGGGTGAAAAAAGGGTGATTACGCTTCATTCACCATTGATGCTAGTAATAATGTCCTAAGGTTACAAGGACGTTTGTACGTCCCGGACGTTGATGGTCTCCGACAAGAACTGATGGTGGAGGTGCATAGTTCCAAATATTATGTGCATCCTGGATCTACCAAAATGTATAAGGATTTGAAGTAACATTATTAGTGGAAAAGCATGAAGGTAGGTATCTCTAACTTTGTTGCTAAGTGTTTGAACTGTCACCAAGTGAAGATTGAACACCAAAGGCCTGGTGGCTTAGCTCAGAATATCGAGATTCCCTAATGGAAATGGGAGATGATTAATATGGCCTTTGTGGTGGGTTTACCACAGACAAAGACCAAGTTTGATATTATTTGGGTAATCGTGGATCTACTCACAAAGTAACGATCACTTTCTTCCTCTGAAGATAATGGATACTACGGTGCATTATGCCAAGTTATATGTGACGGAGATAGTTTAATTGCATGGGATTCTGACATCCATCTTATCTGACAGAGGTATGCAATTCACTGCTCATTTTTGGAAATCATTCCAAGAAGGTTTGGGAACTCGAGTGAATTTGGGTATTTCCTTCCACTTAAATAGACGGGCAAGCAAAGAGAACTATACAAACTATTGAGGACATGTTGAGAGCGTGTGCGATTGATTTTGGGGGTAATCGGGATGAACATCTTCCACTTGTGGAGTTTTCTTACAATAACAGTTATCAGGCGAGTATACAAATGGCTCTTTATGAGATTCTTTATGGGAGGAATTGCAAATCACCAATTGAGTAGTTTGAACCTACTGAAGTAGAGCTATTGGGTACTAACTCAGTTCACGAAGCAATCGAAAAGGTTAACCTTATTGTGCAACGACCCAAGACAGCTTAGAGTTGATAGAAATCATATACAGACATGCGACGTTGTGAGCTAAAGTTTTTTCTGGGTGACAAGGTTTTCTTGATAGCGTCACCAATGAAGGGAGTTATGCAGTTTGGTAGAAAGGGTAAGCTTAGCCCTCGTTTTTTTGGCCCTTATGAAATTGTGAGAAGAATTGGGAAGGTGACTTGCGAATTGAAGTTACCATCCGAAATGGCTATGGTACATCCTATGTTTCACATTTCGATGTTGAGATTGTATAAACCTGATCCTTCTGATGTCTTGAATCAAGAGAGATTGAAATCAACGAGGGGTTGTCTTATGAAGAAGAACCTGAATGCAAATTTTAAATCGACAAGTTTGGAGATTGAGAATGAAAGATGTAGCTTTGGTTAAAGTCCTGTGATGTAACCATAATACCAAATAAGTGACTTGGAAAGTTGAGGAGGACATGAAGAGGAGATACCCTCACTTATTCCTTATTGCAGGTAAGTGTTGAACCTTTCAGTGATTTAATTCATATGAAAGTTTAGACTAGAGGTATGAATCCCTCACTCCTATGTTTAGAATTGAATGATCAAATTGTTGAGTAGTTAGTCACAGGTTATCTTTGGGGATAACTCACTTCGCAAAAGAACTTTAGAAAATTTTGAAACTTTGAGTAGTGAAAATCTTAGGCCATGACTTTCATTCGAGGATGAATGATCCTGAGAGGGGGATAATGTAACATTCCATAAATCCAGGTTAGGTGTGAATGTGTTAAACTAGTACTTAGATCAAATTTTAGCTATATGAATCCTTTTGGGATGAGTTCTTGTAACACCCTAAATTCATTATTGGCATTTAAATAATCTTGCTCTTGTAGTAAATACTTTTTATTATTTTTCTTGAGTTTAAAATTTTAGTTTTTGTTGGTATTGTGAAGAAGTTCAATCAATCTTGTGGTAAGCTTGTTATTCCACATATTTTGGGTGACATATTCAAGTTTTTGTTAGAGATTTTGATGATATTTGGAGAGTAGTTTATGTGGATTGAAGTCTCTAATGGGGGGTTTAAGAGAAGAAGAAGAAGAAGAAGAAGAAGAAGAAGAAGAAGAAGAAGAAGAAGAAGAAGAAGAAGAAGAAGAAGAAGAAGAAAACAAGTAGAGAGTGGGGTGAAAGAAATGGTCTTTTTTCCTTGAGTAGAAAGGTAGTACCCATTTTATCAAATGGGTCCAACTAATGGGCTTCAACATCCAAAAAAAATATGACAAGTCCAATTTTTTTTTTTTTTTCCAAACAAAAACTAAAATTTTAAACTCAAGAAAAATATAAAAAGTATTTACTACAAGAGCAAGATTATTTAAATGCCAATAATGAATTTAGGGCATTGCAGTTCGGGTGACAGATAGTCGTTTTGAAGTCAAACCAAATTGTAAAGTTCATAAGAGTTCTTAAATTCGTTTAAGTTTGAGGGACTTCTCACTAATGCCCATTTTTCGGGTAGTTACTTTAGGAATATGAGAAAACTCCAAAACATGAAAGATGTAGGTATTTGAAATACCTATCTAACGATATAAAGTAGAGTTCAGACGGACCTTTTCATAAAAAGTAATCATTGTTTTACTAACCTGCATTTCGCAGGATCGGTCTACTGCTCAACCTGCATTTCGCAGGTTGAACACAAAAAATCATGTGTTACTATCACGTTGTGCGTTAGGTCTGCATTTAGATGGTCACTCCTGCATTTTATAGGACACGTCACAGGCTTTGCTAGGCTATAAAAACCCCAGAACATAAAACTTTCTTAAATCTTCATTCCACTTTGTTTTGGCCTACTTTTTCAGAAGAAACAACCCTAAAACTTTCCCAAACATCTATGGTAAGTTCTTGATCAATTTTCATTATTACTAAATCAATCTAAGATCAAATTGACCCTAGTTCATCTCTCTAAATCCTATATTCTTGAAAACTCAAAAGAGGAGAAGGGACGTGTAGAACTTCATCTAAAAGTTATGAACTTTGGATTTCCTAATATTATTGATGACTTTCAGGCTAGTATAGATTATACTACGCGATTAGAATGTACGAATGATTCATATGAGCTTCAAGAACAAGTGTTAAGGCTTAGAAAAAGCCCTAGTTTCCGAAATTGAAGGAAAGCTCCTGGAAACGATTAAAGTTCTAATATTTTGCAATATAAATCCATTGTAGAGTGATTGTTGAACCTTGAAAATTCCGGTTGGTAGCATTTTAGCGGGATTAAAGGTATGTCTCTTTTTCAAACATACTTTTCAAGCTTTAAAAAAATGGTTTCTTTTGCAAGATTTCATGTGCGTGAGGGACAAGCCCTCATGGAACATTATGTGGATATATATATATATATATATATATATATATATATATATATATATATATATATATACACACGTGAATTTCCCTTAGTAAAGGATGATTGAAATTGAAATATAAAGCTTTGATCTTTGAATATGAATTACCCCATAAGGGATGCTTAAACTTGATTTTGGAAATCTTGAATATTTCATGTGTTTTGCTCTATGAATGGATTGGAATTGGAAACTAATTAAATGATTCGAATTTGATTTCTAGATCCATTAATGATTTTTAGCGAGATGATGAACATAATCCATAATGAGTTATTCGGCTTCTATGCTATGATTGTGATTCGGCTAGTTGCCATGATTTATGTTGTTTGTGTTTGTCCTAGCTACTCGGGAGGAAGGGTAATCACTATGGATCCTAGTGGGGTTTGCCTAGCCCTTCGGTAGGAAGAGTGGCCATCAAGGTTTCATAACCCCTTTGTGGTTTTGCCTAGCTACTTGGGAGAAAGGATAGACATCGAGGGTGACCAACCCCGATGTGGTGCTTATATGCGGGTTTAGACAACCTTAAGTGGTCATCCTTTCATTTTATTGATTTGGCATGTATGGGCATGATTTGATTGTTCGTGAGTGATTTGATGATAATCTTGAGTTCATAAATAGAAGACGTAATTCTGTTAAAATGGAATAGTGGATTGAAGGTGATCTTATTCTCTCTTAATGGTTTCTACTAATGACCTATTTTATCTCTAGATTTCGAACGGTTTTAGTCACATTGTTTACTGCTTTATATTATATTATTTTACATTAACCATTGTCCCGGAGCAATCACTATGTACCCTGTAGTCAGGCATACTATTGTTATTTTTTATGGTGTGTTAGCTAACGTCGAGGAGCAAGTTCTTGATACGCGTGTGGGCTAGGTGAGCTTCCCACTTTCAGTCTTTTGGTGAGCCCACACGTTGTTCGTGGGGCACCCTCCATCTTTATTATTGCTTATGGTTTTCAGGCTACGTCCTGAAGTTAGATTATTTCTTTTATCTTATTAGAGGCTCCATAGATAGTTGTTGATTTTGTGGGTAGTCGTGAAGTCGTTGTTCGACTCTCATGGGTGTTGCTATTAACAACTTATTTATTATAGACTTCCGCTGACTTTATTTCATAACTTGCGATCATGATCTTTACTTAGTTATTTATAACTTCTCTAATTAAATGATGAAAGACTTTTAGAGAGGGACTTTCTATTTAATTATTTATAAGATGCTTACGGTGTTATTCATAGCATCGAATGCCTGTTATGTTCAGGGTCGTGTTTGGAGCGTGACAACTTGACCTCTTGTTCCTTGACTAGTGAAACCCTGTGGCATGACCATATACACTTTTTCATTTAGATCACCCTGAAGAAAAGCGTTAAACACATCCATCTGGTGAATAGCCTATCCTTGAGCAGCAGATGAAAGTAAGCACAACTCTGACAGTAACCATCTTGACAACAGGGGAAAATATTTCCTGATAATCCAAACCTTTTTTTTTATTATACCCCTTAGCAATTAATCTAGATTTTAATCTATCCACTTCCCCATTAGCATTGTATTTGATCTTGTAAACCCACTTACGTCTCATAGCATTCTTCCCAATAGGCCGTTGAGTAACCTTCTAGTTGTGATTATCTTCTAGTGCTTGAATCTCATTCTGCATAGCTTCAACCCATCTCTTGTCCTTAACTGCTTCACCAAAGCTCCTTGGTTATTGCTCCTCATAAAACTTAGTAATAAAGCTCCTATAAAGTGCTGAAATGTGATTGTAAGATACAGCATCACCAATAGAATATAAGTAATTTCCAATAGTTCTTTCCTCAGGAATCACATAATATGTATGCCAAATAGGTGGCCTAAAAAATCTTCCTAATTTTCTTTGTACAACTGCAGGGAGTTGAGGTAACTAAGGTGCAGGTGGTATTGGAGAATCAACCTCTTCAACTGGAAATGCACTGTATAATTAGTGGCATTATCTTCGGGAACATATGTCAAAGCACCATCTGCAGAACTTGAAGATGTTGGGACATCATCAATTTAAACAGGATAATTTTCATGTGGTTCAGAGACCAACATTGGAGCAGGGACAAATGTAGGTGTTGACACCTAATTTTTGACCTCCCACAATTTATTTTAAGAGCTTGGAATCCTTGGAAAATAAATAAAATCAGTCGTGCACCCTAAAGGATCTAGGCAATTTTTATGAAATTATTTGGGATAATATTTCACCCTTTCAGATTGATAAAGAAACCTCCGGGGTATTTTAAATTTTTGTGGAAATTGATGATATTCAAGGAACATTTTTTTTATTGAAATTAATCAAAGGGGAAAGAAAACCCTTTGTGGGATAATTATTTGTTTAATTAATTAAAACAAAGGAAAATTAGATTAATGAGTAGTTTTATTCCATTTTTATTGTCCAAGACACTTTGAGTAGTTAAAAGTGACCATTTTGCCCTTTAAATCTTGACTCTGTGTGCGTTTACGTAGTTGATTAATTTTCTTTTATCTGGTTAATTAACTCAAAACCAGTATCTGCAAAATGATTTTATTTATGAGCCATGTTTTAAATTAATTAAGTCCTAGTGGACTAATAATCAATTTTTTCTTTATTTATTTACTATTTTATTTTTTCCCGACCCTATATACATATATATGCACACCATGTATATACCAATATACATGGTGCGTATATATATATATATGTATATCTATATAACGATTAAGGCCCAACATTTTAAAGGACCGAGGCCCGGTCCAACAAAGGACCGGGACCCGGTCCATTAAGAGATTAAAGGGGAGGGAGTATATACTCCTCCCACCCATTATTTTTCAAGACCCTAAGGGGTCGTTTGGTAGATAGTCAAAATAATCCCGGGATTATAATCCAGGGACTAATTTATCCCATCTATTGGGATTATTTTATACCATCTAAAAGATGGTATAAAATAATCCCAGCATAAGTGGGATAAGAAGGTATAAGCTGGGATATCCCAGCACTAATTTTTGTACCATGTTTGGTACAAGGTATAAATTTATCCCAAGATAAATTTATACCTTCTACCAAACATGGTATAAAAATTAGTGCTGGGATATCCCAGCTTATACCTTCTACCAAATGACCCCTAAGGGTCTGTGGGCAAAGAAAAGAGAGAGGAGGCGGCTAGGGCTAAAACTCTAGCGCCGCCTCCTGTTCCACCACCTACCCGCCCCATTTTTTCAGTCCTGTCCCCTCGGTGAGCGTATAACGTGGAGGAGAGGATGAAGCATTAAAAGCTTCGTCCTTCTCTCACAAGAAAAACAGCCAAACAGGCCCATAAAGGTACAACCCCCCCCCCCCTTTTTGCATATATTTCCATCATCATTGCTAGTCTTGAAGTATTTGAACCATTGATTTCATTTTTACCTTAGATCTGGACCGTGTGTTGGTTGTGTGAGTGAGACTTATGTAAATCCACAAGTCCTACATCGGTAGTATGCAACTCAAGAAGCATTCTGGGGTTCTATAAATAGAAACCCCCATTTGTTCGAAAGAGAGAGGTTGGAAACTAAAAAGAGGCTGAAAATTACATTTTTAGCCTTAAGGTTCCATAAGTCTAGAAAATTTAATTTTAAAAAACCTAAGGGTTTCAGTTTTATTTTCATTAGTTCTAAAATTTGCTTTTTCATTTGCTTGTGTGGTGTCGTGGTGGCTTGAGTTTGGCATTGGAGCACAAAGGCCTCCAAAATCCATCGCTTGACCCCGGTTGCACTCACAAAAGGTAAATACCTTTTAGTTTGATGCTTTACATTTAGGTTATGTCATAGTTAGTAAGACTGTGTGTGGTTTTACGATGAAGTTTAAGTTAGTGCTTCAGTTAATGCTTTATGTTTAGATTTATATCATGTTTAGTCAATTAGATTATGATGTGGTTTCTGTTAGTATTTCTATCTAGTTTCCTTCATACTTAGACTCTGCTTATGTTGTGTTTAGGTAATAAGATTGTGTTGGTTTTATGATGAGGTTTAAGTTAGTATTCTTGCCTATTGCCTTCATACTTAGACTCTTCTTATGTTGTGCTTAGCCAATAAGGTTATGTATGGTTTAAGTAGGTATTTTTGTCCATTGCCTTCATACTTAGATGATGTTCATTTTGTGTTTAGTTAATAAGGTTGCCGGGCTTTTATGGTAAAGTTTAAGTAGTTTTATTGCTTTTTATACTTAGATCTTGTTTGTGTTATGCTTAGGTGGTATGACTGTGTGGTTTGTGATAGGATTTATGGTCATCTTTTATCTTGATTTTGTCTACACTATACCTAGTTAAGGTGTGTGTGTAGTTTAGGATAGATGTCTGAGTCAATATGTTGGTCTATTCCATTTCTTTTCAGTTTATGTCCATGCTATGCCTGGTTAATATAATTGTTGGTGGTTTAGGACAAAGCTCAAATTTGATATGCATATTGTGATTCCCTTTTGATTTTGCCTGCATTTTGCTCACTTAAGGAGTTTCATGTGAGTTATAGAGCAGTTTCAAATTGATAGATTGTTTTGACTCAGGTTTTTAGTCAGGACTTTTGTTCATGCTTTGTGACTAGTTGTTCCTTTTTCTTCACATATAACCTAGATTATAACATTAAGTTGATGAACTTGCTCCACTTAGACTCCCTTTTGGCTTTCCTGCTTGCACCAGAGGGTCTGGGAAGTAGTCCAAGCTAATGTGTTGGCCCGATGAAAGCCCTGTGCTCTGAATTAGGGTTAAGGTAGGTCTGTTGAAATCATGAGTGATCTAGTCCTATGCATCTCATATGATAAACTAGGTTCATGGGGATTAGTTTGAAGTTACAAGCTCTTTGCATGATTGGTTTGCTTTATGTCTTATTAATATTCATTTGGAGCTTTGTCTTGGTCTGGAGGTTAATTAAAAGGAGACTATTTATACCCGGATATTGTAAATCCGAAAACTATGATACCCTATATATAAAGGGGGACATATTCAAATTCTTTCAAAAAATGATATGCAACTTACAAAAATGACAGTTTCTTTAAATGCGAAAAATAAACACAAAAATGGACAATTCAGGCAAATACTCACACTTTGAAATTTGAAGGTCAACCGTATAGTATGGATCCTTAATACTGGGGTGCCTAACACCTTCCCCAGGGGATCATCAGAACCCTTACCTAGAACTCTGGATTACAAAGGTTTTTTCATGGTATTTGAATAAACCGGTTTTCCTAATTTCCTAAAAATTAGGTGGCGACTCTTTTAAAAAGAAAGTCTGAAAGAGCACCAATGAGTTCGTAGTAGCCTTTTTCACCTTAACTGCCACGTGAAAAGAGAAATTGTTATAGTAAGATCGTCATTTTCCTCAAGAGGATAAGTCATGAGAAATTGCACATCATTTTCACCAGAATCAATTGAACTAGACTGAAATGGATAAACATGTTCATGAAAAGTTATTACTTCCCTACTAATAAAGAAAGTTTTGGTGTGCATATCATATAACTTGTAGCCTTTCTGTGTAGCAACATATCTAAGCAACACTGCTTTTCTAGTCCTAGGTGCAAACTTATCACCTTTTGTCAAGTTGGTGGCAAAACAAAGACATCCAATAACCCTGAAGTGTGCTATAAAAGGTTGTTTCCCATACAATATTTCATAAGGAATCTTGTTGTGTAACATAGATAAAGGTATCCTATTAATAACATATACACCAGCTTCTTTGCATTCCCCCCAAAACCTGTTAGGTATATGACCTTGAATTTTAATAGCTCTGGCAGTCTCTAAAATGTGTCTATGCTTCCTCTCCACAACACCATTTTGTTGTGCGTCAAAATTGATAACGTTCAAATCCACTCCTCAAGTGAGAAAGTGTACACGGTCATATGTAATATAATTTATAGAACTATGAGTCGG